>NW_027477289.1:0-83818 GCF_051020955.1 Megalopta genalis | reverse complement strand
ATAATTGAAGCTAAACCATTTGTTTCGCATGGATTCGAAGATAAGCCTTCTACTTCGCATTGATTTGAAGCTAAATGATGTCTATCGCTAGGTTTTGAAGCTAACTCGTTTGTTTCGCATACTGTTGAAGCTAAATCATGTATAACACAAGTATTTGAGCCTGAGCCATTTGTTTCGTACGGATTCGAAGATCAGCCTCCTAATTCGCATTGATTTGAAGGTAAATCATGTCTTTTGCATGGATTTAAAGCTAACTCGTTTGTTTCACCTGCATTTGAATCTATATCAGAGATATTCGCAAGTATTTGAAGCTAAATCATTCGTTTCTCTGGATTTGAAGCTAAGCCTTCTACTTCGCATTGATTTGAATCTAAATCATGTGTTTCGCTTGGATTTGAAGCTAACTCGTTTGTGTCGCATGCATTTGAAGCTATATCACTTATATTCGCAAGTATTTGAAGCTAAACCATTCGTTTCGCATGGATTCGAAGATCAGCCTTCTACTTCGCATTGATTTGAAGCTAAATCATGAGTTTCGCATGTTTTTGAAGCTAAATCATGTGTTTAGAATGGATTCGAAGTTAACTCGTTTCCTTCCCAAGCAGTTGAAGCTAAATCATGTATATCATAAGTATTTGAAGCTGAAGAACTTGATACGCATGGATTTCAAACTAATCCTTCTAGTTCGCATTGATTTGAAGGTAAGTCGTGCCTTTTGCATGGATTTAAAGCTAACTCGTTTGTTTCGTCTGCATTTGAAGCTATATCAGTGATATTCGCAATTATTTGAAGCTATATCGTTCGTTTCGCTGGATTTGAAGCTAAGCCTTCTACTTCGCATTGATTTGATTCTAAATCATGTGTTTCGCTTGGATTTGAAGCTAACTCGTTGGTTTTGCATGAAGTTGAATCTAAATCATGTATATCACAAGTATTTGAAGCTACAACGTTTGATTCGCACGGATTTGAAGCTAAGTCTTCTACATCGCATTGATTTGAAGCTAAATCATGTGTTTCGCATGGATTTGAAGCTTACTCGATCGTTTTGCATGCAGTTGAAGCTAAATCATGTATATCACAAGTGTTTGAAGCTAACCCGTTTGATTCGCATGGATTCGAAGATCAGCCTTCTACTTCGCATTGATTTGAAGCTAAATCATGAGTTTCGCATGGATTTGAAGCTAAATCATGTGTTTAGAATGGATTTGAAGTTAACTCGTTACCTTCCCAAGCAGTTGAAGCTAAATCATGTTTATCATAAGTATTTGAAGCTGAAGAACTTGATACGCATGGATTTCAGTCTAAGCATTCTACTTCGCATTGATTTGAAGGTAAATCATGCCTTTTGCATGGATTTAAAGCTAACTCGTTTGTTTCGCCTGCATTTGTAGCTATATCAGTGATATTCGCAAGTATTTGAAGCTAAATCATTCGTTTCGCTGGATTTGAAGGCAAGCCTTCTACTTCGCATTGATTTGAATCTAAATCATGTGTTTCGCTTGGATTTGAAGCTAACACGTTCGTTTTGCATACAGTTGAAGCAAAATCACGCATATCACAAGTATTTGAAGCTAAACCATTTGATTCGCATGGATTCGAAGATCAGCCTTCTACTTCGCATTGATTTGAAGCTACGCCTTCTACTTCGCATTGATTTGAAGGTAAATCGTGTCTTTTGCATGGATTTAAAGCTAACTCGTTTGTGTCGCCTGCATTTGAAGCTATATCACTTATATTCGCAAGTATTTGAAGCTAAACCATTCGTTTCGCATGGATTTGGCGCTAGGCCTTCTGCTTCGCATTGAATTAAAGCTAAATCATGTGTTTCGCTTGTATTTGAAGCTGACTCGTTTGTTTCGCCTGCATTTGAATCTATATCATGTATATCACAAGTATTTGAATCTGAACCATTTGATTCCCATGAATAGTACGCTAAACCATGTCTTTCGAACGAATTTGAAGCTAAATCATGTGTTTTGAATGGATTTGAAGTTAACTCGTTTGTTTCACCTGCATTTGAAGCTAAATCATGTATATCACATATAATTGAAGCTAAACCATTTGTTTCGCTTGGATTTGAAGCTAACTCGTTTGTGTCGCTTACATTTGAAGCTATATCACTTATATTCGCAAGTATTTGAAGCTAAACCATTCGTTTCGCATGGATTCGAAGATCAGCCTTCTACTTCGCATTGATTTGAAGCTAAATCATGAGTTTCGCATGTTTTTGAAGCTAAATCATGTGTTTAGAATGGATTTGAAGTTAACTCGTTTCCTTCCCAAGCAGTTGAAGCTAAATGATGTATATCATAAGTATTTGAAGCTGAAGAACTTGATACGCATGGATTTCAAACTGAGCCTTCTACTTCGCATTGATTTGAAGGTAAGTCGTGCCTTTTGCATGGATTTAAAGCTAACTCGTTTGTTTCGCCTGCATTTGAAGCTATATCAGTGATATTCGCAAGTATTTGAAGCTAAATCATTCGTTTCGCTGGATTTGAAGCTAAGCCTTCTACTTCGCATTGATTTGATTCTAAATCATGTGTTTCGCTTGGATTTGAAGCTAACTCGTTGGTTTTGCATGAAGTTGAATCTAAATCATGTATATCACAAGTATTTGAAGCTGAACCATTTGTTTCACATAGATTTGAAGCTAAGCCTTCTACTTCATATTGATTGGAAGTTAAATCATGTGTTTCGCATGGATTTGAAGCTAACTCGTTTGTGTCGCCTGCATTTGAAGCTATATCAGTGATATTCGCAAGTATTTGAAGCTAAATCGTTCGTTTCGCTGGATTTGAAGCTAAGCCTTCTACTTCGCATTGATTTGATTCTAAATAATGTGTTTCGCTTGGATTTGAAGCTAACTCGTTGGTTTTGCATGAAGTTGAATCTAAATCATGTATATCACAAGTATTTGAAGCTGAACCATTTGTTTCACATATATTTGAAGCTAAGCCTTCTACTTCATATTGATTGGAAGTTAAATCATGTGTTTCGCATGGATTTGAAGCTAACTCGTTTGTGTCGCCTGCATTTGAAGCTATATCACTTATATTCGCAAGTATTTGAAGCTAAACCATTCGTTTCGCATGGATTTGGCGCTAGGCCTTCTGCTTCGCATTGAATTAAAGCTAAATCATGTGTTTCGCTTGTATTTGAAGCTGACTCGTTTGTTTCGCCTGCATTTGAATCTATATCATGTATATCACAAGTATTTGAATCTGAACCATTTGATTCCCATGAATAGTACGCTAAACCATGTCTTTCGAACGAATTTGAAGCTAAATCATGTGTTTTGAATGGATTTGATGTTAACTCGTTTGTTTCACCTGCATTTGAAGCTAAATCATGTATATCACATATAATTGAAGCTAAACCATTTGTTTCGCTTGGATTTGAAGCTAACTCGTTTGTGTCGCTTACATTTGAAGCTATATCACTTATATTCGCAAGTATTTGAAGCTAAACCATTCGTTTCGCATGGATTCGAAGATCAGCCTTCTACTTCGCATTGATTTGAAGCTAAATCATGAGTTTCGCATGTTTTTGAAGCTAAATCATGTGTTTAGAATGGATTTGAAGTTAACTCGTTTCCTTCCCAAGCAGTTGAAGCTAAATGATGTATATCATAAGTATTTGAAGCTGAAGAACTTGATACGCATGGATTTCAAACTGAGCCTTCTACTTCGCATTGATTTGAAGGTAAGTCGTGCCTTTTGCATGGATTTAAAGCTAACTCGTTTGTTTCGCCTGCATTTGAAGCTATATCAGTGATATTCGCAAGTATTTGAAGCTAAATCATTCGTTTCGCTGGATTTGAAGCTAAGCCTTCTACTTCGCATTGATTTGATTCTAAATCATGTGTTTCGCTTGGATTTGAAGCTAACTCGTTGGTTTTGCATGAAGTTGAATCTAAATCATGTATATCACAAGTATTTGAAGCTGAACCATTTGTTTCACATAGATTTGAAGCTAAGCCTTCTACTTCATATTGATTGGAAGTTAAATCATGTGTTTCGCATGGATTTGAAGCTAACTCGTTTGTGTCGCCTGCATTTGAAGCTATATCAGTGATATTCGCAAGTATTTGAAGCTAAATGATTCGTTTCGCTGGATTTGAAGCTAAGCCGTCTACTTCGCATTGATTTGATTCTAAATCATGTGTTTCGCTTGGATTTGAAGCTAACTCGTTGGTTTTGCATGAAGTTGAATCTAAATCATGTATATCACAAGTATTTGAAGCTGAACCATTTGTTTCACATACATTTGAAGCTAAGCCTTCTACTTCACATTGATTTGAAACTAAATCATGTGTTTCGCTTAGATTTGAAGCTAACTCGTTTGTTTCGCCTGCATTTGAAGCTATATCAGTGATATTCGCAAGTATTTGAAGCTCAAACATTCGTTTCGCTGGATTTGAAGCTAAGCCTTCTACTTCGCATTGATTTGATTCTAAATCATGTGTTTCGCTTGGATTTGAAGCTAACTCGTTGCTTCTGCATGAAGTTGAATCTAAATCATGTATATCACAAGTATTTGAAGCTGAACCATTTGTTTCACATAGATTTGAAGCTAAGCCTTCTACATGACATTGATTGGAATTTAAATCATGTGTTTCGCATGGATTTGAAGCTAACTCGTTAGTGTCGCCTGCATTTGAAGCTATGTCACTTATATTCGGAAGTATTTGAAGCTAAACCATTCGATTCGCATGGATTGGACGCTAAGCCTTTTGCTTCCCATTGATTTGATACTAAATCATGTGTTTCGCATGGATTTGAAAATAACTCGTTTGTGACGCCTGCATTTGAAGCTATATCACTTATATTCGCAAGTATTTGAAGCTAAACCAATCGTTTCGCATGGATTTGAAACTGAGCCTTCTGCTTCGCATTGATTTGATTCTAAATCATGTGTTTCGCTTGGATTTGAAGCAAACACGTTTGTTTCGCATGCAGTTGAAGCTAAATCATGTATAAAACAAGTGTTTGAAGCTAAACCATTTGTTTCGCATGGATTTGAAGCTAAGCCTTCTAGTTCGCATTGATTTGATTCTAAATCATGTATTTCGCTTGGATTTGAAGCAAACACGTTTGTTTCGAAGGCTGTTGAAGCTAAATCATGTATATCACAAGTATTTGGAACTAAATAATCTGTTTCGTGTGGATTCGAAGATCAGCCTTCTACTTCGCATTGATTTGAAACTAAATCATGTGTTTCGCTTGGATTTGAAGATAACTCGTTTGTTTCGCATGCAGTTGAACCTAAATCATGTATATCACAAGTATTTGAAACTAAACCATTTGTTTCGCATGGATTTGAAGCTAAGCCTTCTACTTCGCATTGGTTTGGACCTAAATCATGTGTTTCGCATGGATTTGAAGCTAACTCGTTTGTTTCGCCTGCATTTGAAGTTATATTATTTTTATCGCAAGTGCTTGAAGCTAAATCACTTATATCGCATGTATTTCAAGCTAAATCATATGTTTCGCATGTATTTGAAGATAAGACTTTGTCATCGCATTGATTTGAAACTAAATCATGTGTTTCACTTGGATATGAAGCTAAGCCTTCTACTTCGCATTGATTTGAATCTAAATCATGTGTTTCGCTTGGATTTGAAGCTAACTCGTTTGTTTCGCCTGCATTTGAAGCTATATCAGTGATATTCGCAAGTATTTGAAGCTCAAACATTCGTTTCGCTGGACTTGAAGCTAAGCCTTCTACTTCGCATTGATTTGAATCTAAATCATATGTTTCGCTTGGATTTGAAGCTAACACGTTGGTTTTGCATGAAGTTGAATCTAAATCATGTATATCACAAGTATTTGAAGCTGAACCATTTTTTTTCACATAGATTTGAAGCTAAGCCTTCTACTTCACATTGATTGGAATTTGAATCATGTGTTTTGCATGTATTTGAAGCTAACTCGTTTGTTTCGCCTGCAGTTGAAGCTATATCAGTGATATTCGCAAATATTTGAAGCTAAATCATTCGTTTCGATGAATTTGAAGCTAAGCCTTCTACTTCGCATTGATTTGAAGCTAAATCATGTGCTTCGCATGGATTTGAAGCTAACTCGTTTGTGTCGCCTGCATTTGAAGCTATATCAGTGATATTCGCAAGTATTTGAAGCTAAATCGTTCGTTTCGCTGGATTTGAAGCTAAGCCTTCTACTTCGCATTGATTTGATTCTAAATAATGTGTTTCGCTTGGATTTGAAGCTAACTCGTTGGTTTTGCATGAAGTTGTATCTAAATCATGTATATCACAAGTATTTGAAGCTGAACCATTTGTTTCACATAGATTTGAAGCTAAGCCTTCTACTTCATATTGATTTGAAGTTAAATCATGTGTTTCGCATGGATTTGAAGCTAACTCGTTTGTTTCGCCTGCATTTGAAGCTATATCACTTATATTCGCAAGTATTTGAAGCTAAACCATTCGTTTCGCATGGATTTGACGCTAAGCCTTCTTCTTCGCATTGATTTGATACTAAATCATGTGTTTCGAAAGGATTTGAAGCTAACTCGTTTGTTTCGCCTGCATTTGAAGCTAAATCATGTATATCTTAAGTATTTGAAGCTAAACCATTTGTTTCGCATGGATTTGAAACTAAGCCTTCTACTTGGCATTGATTTGAAACTGAATCATGTGTTTCGCTTGTATTTGAAGCTAACTCGTTTGTTTCGCCTACATTTGAAGCTATATCAGTGATATTCGCAAGTATTTGAAGCTAAATGATTCGTTTCGCTGGATTTGAAGCTAAGCCGTCTACTTCGCATTGATCTGATTCTAAATCATGTGTTTCGCTTGGATTTGAAGCTAACTCGTTGGTTTTGCATGAAGTTGAATCTAAATCATGTATATCACAAGTATTTGAAGCTGAACCATTTGTTTCACATTCATTTGAAGCTAAGCCTTCTACTTCACATTGATTTGAAACTAAATCATGTGTTTCGCTTGGATTTGAAGCTAACTCGTTTGTTTCGCCTGCATTTGAAGCTATATCAGTGATATTCGCAAGTATTTGAAGCTCAAACATTCGTTTCGCTGGATTTGAAGCTAAGCCTTCTACTTCGCATTGATTTGATTCTAAATCATGTGTTTCGCTTGGATTTGAAGCTAACTCGTTGCTTCTGCATGAAGTTGAATCTAAATCATGTATATCACAAGTATTTGAAGCTGAACCATTTGTTTCACATAGATTTGAAGCTAAGCCTTCTACATGACATTGATTGGAATTTAAATCATGTGTTTCGCATGGATTTGAAGCTAACTCGTTAGTGTCGCCTGCATTTGAAGCTATGTCACTTATATTCGGAAGTATTTGAAGCTAAACCATTCGATTCGCATGGATTGGACGCTAAGCCTTTTGCTTCCCATTGATTTGATACTAAATCATGTGTTTCGCATGGATTTGAAAATAACTCGTTTGTGACGCCTGCATTTGAAGCTATATCACTTATAGTCGCAAGTATTTGAAGCTAAACCATTCGTTTCGCATGGATTTGAAACTGAGCCTTCTGCTTCGCATTGATTTGATTCTAAATCATGTGTTTCGCTTGGATTTGAAGCAAACACGTTTGTTTCGCATGCAGTTGAAGCTAAATCATGTATAAAACAAGTGTTTGAAGCTAAACCATTTGTTTCGCATGGATTTGAAGCTAAGCCTTCTACTTCGCATTGATTTGATTCTAAATCATGTATTTCGCTTGGATTTGAAGCAAACACGTTTGTTTCGAAGGCTGTTGAAGCTAAATCATGTATATCACAAGTATTTGGAACTAAATAATCTGTTTCGTGTGGATTCGAAGATCAGCCTTCTACTTCGCATTGATTTGAAACTAAATCATGTGTTTCGCTTGGATTTGAAGATAACTCGTTTGTTTCGCATGCAGTTGAATCTAAATCATGTATATCACAAGTATTTGAAACTAAACCATTTGTTTCGCATGGATTTGAAGCTAAGCCTTCTACTTCGCATTGGTTTGGACCTAAATCATGTGTTTCGCATGGATTTGAAGCTAACTCGTTTGTTTCGCCTGCATTTGAAGTTATATTATTTTTATCGCAAGTGCTTGAAGCTAAATCACTTATATCGCAAGTATTTCAAGCTAAATCATATGTTTCGCATGTATTTGAAGATAAGACTTTGTCATCGCATTGATTTGAAACTAAATCATGTGTTTCACTTGGATATGAAGCTAAGCCTTCTACTTCGCATTGATTTGAATCTAAATCATGTGTTTCGCTTGGATTTGAAGCTAACTCGTTTGTTTCGCCTGCATTTGAAGCTATATCAGTGATATTCGCAAGTATTTGAAGCTCAAACATTCGTTTCGCTGGACTTGAAGCTAAGCCTTCTACTTCGCATTGATTTGAATCTAAATCATATGTTTCGCTTGGATTTGAAGCTAACACGTTGGTTTTGCATGAAGTTGAATCTAAATCATGTATATCACAAGTATTTGAAGCTGAACCATTTTTTTTCACATAGATTTGAAGCTAAGCCTTCTACTTCACATTGATTGGAATTTGAATCATGTGTTTTGCATGTATTTGAAGCTAACTCGTTTGTTTCGCCTGCAGTTGAAGCTATATCAGTGATATTCGCAAATATTTGAAGCTAAATCATTCGTTTCGATGAATTTGAAGCTAAGCCTTCTACTTCGCATTGATTTGAAGCTAAATCATGTGTTTCGCATGGATTTGAAGCTAACTCGTTTGTTTCGCATGCAATTGAAGCTAAATCAAGTATGTCACAAGTATTTGAAGCTAAACCATTTGTTTCGCATGGATTCGAAAATCAGCCTTCTACTTCGCATTCATTTGAAGCTAAATCATGTGTTTCGCATGGATTTGAAGCTAACTCGTTTTTTTCGCCTGCAGTTCATGCTAAATCATGTATATCATAAGTATTTGAAGCTGAACCATTTGTTTCGCATGGATTCGAAGCTAAGCCTTCAACTTCGCGTTGACTAGATGCTAAAGCATATTTCTCGCTTGGATTTGAAGCTAACTCGTTTTTTCGCATGCAGTTGAAGCTAAATCATGAATATCACAAGTATTTGAAGCTAAGACGTTTGATTCGCACGGATTTGAAGCTAAGCCTTCTACTTCGCATTGATTTGATGCTAAGTCATGTGTTTCGCATGGATTTGAAGCTAACTCGTTTGTTCCGTTTGCTGTTGAAGCTGAATCAAGTATGTCACAAGTATTTGAAGCTAAACCATTTGTTTCGCATGGATTCGAAGATCAGCCTTCTACTTCGCATTCATTTGAAGCTAAATCATGTGTTTCGCATCGATTTAAAGCTGACTCGTTTGTTTCGCATGCAGTTGAAGCTAAATCATGTACATCACAAGTATTTGAAGCTAAACCATTTGTTTCGCATGGATTCGAAGAAAACCCTTCTAGTTCGCATTGATTTGAAGTTAAATCATGTGTTTCGTATGGATTTGAATCTAACTCGTTTATTTCGCATGCTGTTGAAGCTAAATCATGTATAACACAAGAATATGAAGCTAATCCAATTGTTTCGCATGGATTCT
Source organism: Megalopta genalis (assembly GCF_051020955.1). Lineage (NCBI taxonomy): Eukaryota > Metazoa > Arthropoda > Insecta > Hymenoptera > Halictidae > Megalopta > Megalopta genalis. The sequence goes on along the minus strand of NW_027477289.1, from coordinate 74,260 downwards.
AACATAAACCTTCTACTTCGCATTGATTTGAAGCTAAATCATGTGTTTGGCATGGATTTGAATCTAACTCGTTTGTTTCGCATGCTGTTGAAGTTACATCATGTATATCACATGTATTTGAAGCTATATCATTTGTTTCGCATGGATTCGAAGATAACCCTACTAATTCGCATTCATTGGAACCTAAATCATGTGTTTCGCATGGATTTGAAGCTAACTCGTTTGTTTCGCATGCTGTTGAAGCTAAATCATGTATATCACAAGTATTTGAAGTTAAACAATTTGTTTCGCATGGTTTCGAAGATAATCCATATACTTCGCATTGATTTGAAGCTAAACCATGTGTTTCGCATGGGTTTGAAGCTAACTCGTTTGTTTTGCCTGCATTTGAAGCTATATCACTTATATTCACAAGTATGTGAAGCTAAATCATTCGTTTCGCATGGATTTGAAGCTAAGCCATCAACTTCGCGTTGACTTGATGCTAAATCATGTGTTTCGCATGGATTTGAAGCTACCTCGTTTGTTTCGCATGCTGTTGAAGCTGAATCATGTATATCACAAGTATTTGTAGCTATATCATATGTTTCGCATGGATTCGAAGATAACCCTTCTAATTCGCATTGATTTGAAGCTAAATCATGTGTTTCGCATGGATTTGAAGCTAACTCGTTTGTTTCGCATGCAGTTGAAGCTGAATCATGAATATCACAGGTATTTGAAGCTAATCTATTCGTTTCGCATGGATTCGAAGATAACCCTTCTTCTTCGCATTGATTTGAAGCTAAATCATGTGTTTCGCATGGGTTTGAAGCTAACTCGTTTATTTCGCATGCTGTTGAAGCTAAATCATGTATATCACAAGTATATGAAGCTAATCCATTTGTTTCGCATGGTTTCGAAGATAAGCCTTCTACTTCGCATTGATTTGAAGATAAATCATGTGTTTCGCATGGATTTGAATCTAACTCGTTTGTTTCGCATGCTGTTGGAACTAAATCATGTATATCACAAGTATTTGAAGCTATATCATTTGTTTCGCATTTATTCGAAGATAAGCCTTCTACTTCGCATTGATTTTAATCTAAATCATGTGTTTCGCATGGATTTGAAGCTAACTCGTTTGTTTCGCATGCAGTTGAAGCTGAATCATGTATATCACAAGTATTTGAAGCTAAACCATTTGATTCCCATGGATTTGAAGCTAAGCTTTCTACTTAGCATTGATTTGAAGATAAATCATGTTTTTCGCTTGGACTTGAAGTTAACTCGTTTGATTCGCATGCTGTTGAAGCTAAATCATGTATATCACAAGTATTTGAAGCTATATCATATGTTTCGCATGGATTCGAAGATAAGCCTCCTACTTCGCATTGATTTGAAGATAAATCATGTGTTTCGCATGGATTTGAATCTAACTCGTTTGTTTCGCATGCTGTTGGAACTAAATCAAGTATATCACAAGTATTTGAAGCTATATCATTTGTTTCGCATGGATTCGAAGATAAGCCTCCTACTTCGCATTGATTTGAAGCTAAATCATGTGTTTCGCATGTATTTGAAGCTAACTCGTTTGTTTCGCATGCTGTTGAAGCTAAATCAAGTGTATCGCAAGTATTTGAAGCTAAACCATTTGCTTCGCATGGATTCGAAGATCAGCCTTTTACTTCGCATTGATTAGATGCTAAATCATGTGTTTCGCATGGGTTTGAAGCTAACTCGTTTGTTTCGCCTGCATTTGAAGCTATATCACTTATATTCACAAGTGTGTGAAAAAGCTAAATCATTCGTTTCGCATGGATTTGAAACTAAGCCATCAACTTCGCGTTGTCTTGATGCTAAATCATGTTTTTCGCATGGATTTAAAGCTAACTCGTTTGTTTCGCATGCTGTTGAAGAGAAATCATGTATATCAAAAGTATTTGAAGTTAAACAATTTGTTTCGCATGGATTCGAAGATAATCCATATACTTCGCATTGATTTGAAGCTAAATCATGTGTTTCTTATGGATTTGAATCTAACTCGTTTGTTTCGCATGCTGTTGAAGCTAAATCATGTATATCACAAGTATATGAAGCTAATCCATTTGTTTCGCATGGTTTCGAAGATAAGCCTTCTACTTCGCATTGATTTGAAGATAAATCATGTGTTTCGCATGGATTTGAATCTAACTCGTTTGTTTCGCATGCTGTTGGAACTAAATCATGTATATCACAAGTATTTGAAGCTATATCATTTGTTTCGCATTTATTCGAAGATAAGCCTTCTACTTCGCATTGATTTTAATCTAAATCATGTGTTTCGCATGGATTTGAAGCTAACTCGTTTGTTTCGCATGCAGTTGAAGCTGAATCATGTATATCACAAGTATTTGAAGCCAAACCATTTGATTCCCATGGATTTGAAGCTAAGCTTTCTACTTAGCATTGATTTGAAGATAAATCATGTTTTTCGCTTGGACTTGAAGTTAACTCGTTTGATTCGCATGCTGTTGAAGCTAAATCATGTATATCACAAGTATTTGAAGCTATATCATATGTTTCGCATGGATTCGAAGATAAGCCTCCTACTTCGCATTGATTTGAAGATAAATCATGTGTTTCGCATGGATTTGAATCTAACTCGTTTGTTTCGCATGCTGTTGGAACTAAATCAAGTATATCACAAGTATTTGAAGCTATATCATTTGTTTCGCATGGATTCGAAGATAACCCTTCTAATTCGCATTCATTGGAACCTAAATCATGTGTTTCGCATGGATTTGAAGCTAACTCGTTTGTTTCGCATGCTGTTGAAGCTAAATCATGTATATCACAAGTATTTGAAGCTATATCATTTGTTTCGCATGGATTGGTAGATACTCCTTCTAATTCGCATTGATTTGGAGCTAAATCGTGTGTTTCGCATGGATTTGAAGCTAACTCGTTTGTTTCGCATGTTGATGAAGCTAACTCAAGTGTATCACAAGTATTTGAAGCTAAACCATTTATTTCGCATGGATTCGAAGATCAGCCTTTTACTTCGCATTGATTAGATGCTAAATCATGTGTTTCGCATGGGTTTGAAGCTAACTCGTTTGTTTCGCCTGCATTTGAAGCTATATCACTTATATTCACAAGTGTGTGAAAAAGCTAAATCATTCGTTTCGCATGGATTTGAAACTAAGCCATCAACTTCGCGTTGTCTTGATGCTAAATCATGTTTTTCGCATGGATTTGAAGCTAACTCGTTTGTTTCGCATGCTGTTGAAGAGAAATCATGTATATCACAAGTATTTGAAGTTAAACAATTTGTTTCGCATGGATTCGAAGATAATCCATATACTTCGCATTGATTTGAAGCTAAATCATGTGTTTCTTATGGATTTGAATCTAACTCGTTTGTTTCGCATGCTGTTGAAACTAAATCATGTATATCACAAGTATTTGAAGCTATATCATTTGTTTCGCATGTATTCGAAGATGAGCCTTCTACTTCGCACTGATTTTAATCTAAATCATGTGTTTCGTATGGATTTGAAGCTAACTCGTTTGTTTCGCATGCAGTTGAAGCTAAATCATGTATATCACAAGTATTTGAAGCTATATCATTTGTTTCGCATGGATTGGTAGATACTCCTTCTAATTCGCATTGATTTGGAGCTAAATCGTGTGTTTCGCATGGATTTGAAGCTAACTCGTTTGTTTCGCATGTTGTTGAAGCTAACTCAAGTGTATCACAAGTATTTGAAGCTAAACCATTTATTTCGCATGGATTCGAAGATAAGCCTCCTACTTCGCATTGATTTGAAGCTAAATCATGTGTTTCGCATGTATTTGAAGCTAACTAGTTTGTTTCGCATGCTGTTGAAGCTAAATCAAGTGTATCGCAAGTATTTGAAGCTAAACCATTTGCTTCGCATGGATTCGAAGATCAGCCTTTTACTGCGCATTGATTAGATGCTAAATCATGTGTTTCGCATGGGTTTGAAGCTAACTCGTTTGTTTCGCCTGCATTTGAAGCTATATCACTTATATTCACAAGTGTGTGAAAAAGCTAAATCATTCGTTTCGCATGGATTTGAAACTAAGCCATCAACTTCGCGTTGACTTGATGCTAAGTCATGTTTTTCGCATGGATTTGAAGCTAACTCGTTTGTTTCGCATGCTGTTGAAGAGAAATCATGTATATCACAAGTATTTGAAGTTAAACAATTTGTTTCGCATGGACTCGAAGATAATCCATATACTTCGCATTGATTTGAAGCTAAATCATGTGTTTCCTATGGATTTGAATCTAACTCGTTTGTTTCGCATGCTGTTGAAACTAAATCATGTATATCACAAGTATTTGAAGCTATATCATTTGTTTCGCATGTATTCGAAGATGAGCCTTCTACTTCGGACTGATTTTAATCTAAATCATGTGTTTCGCATGGATTTGAAGCTAACTCGTTTGTTTCGCATGCAGTTGAAGCTAAATCATGTATATCGCAAGTATTTGCAGCTAAACCATTTGTTTCGCATGGATTCGAAGCTAAGCTTTCTACTTAGCATTGATTTGAAGGTAAATCATGTTTTTCGCTGGGACTTGAAGTTAACTCGTTTATTTCGCATGCTGTTGAAGCTAAATCATGTATACCACAAGTATATGATGCTAATCCAATTGTTTCGCATGGATTCGAAGATAAGCCTTCTACTTCGCATTGATTTGAAACTAAATCATGTGTTCGCACGGATTTGAATCTAACTCGTTTGTTCCGCACGCTGTTCAAGCTAAATCAAGTGTATCACAAGTATTTGAAGCTAAACCATTTGCTTCGCATGTATTCGTAGATCGGCCTTCTACTTCGCAGTTATTAGATGCTAAATCATGTGTTTCGCATGGATTTGAAGCTAACTCGTTTGTTTCGTATGCAGTTGAAGCTGAATCATGTATATCACAAGCATTTGAAGCTAAACTATTCGTTTCGCATGGATTCGAAGATAAGCCTTCCACTTCGCATTGATTTGAAGCTAAATCATGTGTTTCGCATGGATTTGAAGCTAACTCGTTTGTTTCGCATGCAGTTGAAGCTGAATCATGTATATCACAAGTAATTGAAGCTAAACTATTCGTTTCGCATCGATTCGAAGATAACCCTTTTTCTTCGCATTGATTTGAAGCTAGATCATGTGTTTCGCATGGATTTGAATCTAACTCGTTTATTTCGCATACTGTTGAAGCTAAATCATGTATACCACAAGTATATGAAGCTAATCCAATTGTTTCGCATGGATTCGAACATAAGCCTTCTACTTCGCATTGATTTGAAGCTAAATCATGTGTTTCGCATGAATTTGAATCTAACTCGTTTGTTTTGCATGCTGTTGAAACTAAATCGTGTATATCACAAGTATTTGAAGCTATATCATATGTTTCGCATGGATTCGAAGATAAGCCTCCTACTTCGCATTGATTTGAAGCTAAATCATGTGTTTCGCATGGATTTGAAGCTAACTCGTTTGTTTCGCATGCAGTTGAATCTGAACCATGTATATCACAAGTATTTGAAGCTATATCATGTTTCGCATGGATTCGAAGGTAAGCCGTCAACTTCGCATTGATTTGATGCTAAATCATGTGTTTCGCATGGATTTGAAGCTAACTCGTTTGTTTCGCATGCAGTTGAAGCTGAATCATGTATATCACATGTATTTGAAGCTAAACCATTTGAATCCCATGGATTTGAAGCTAAGCTTTCTACTTAGCATTGATTTGAAGGTAAATCATGTTTTTCGCTGGGACTTGAAGTTAACTCGTTTATTTCGCATGCTGTTGAAGCTAAATCATGTATACCACAAGTATATGATGCTAATCCAATTGTTTCGCATGGATTCGAAGATAAGCCTTCTACTTCGCATTGATTTGAAGCTAAATCATGTGTTTCGCATGGATTTGAATCTAACTCGTTTGTTTCGCATGCTGTTGAAGTTAAATCATGTATATCACATGGATTTGAAGCTAAACCATTTATTTCGCATGGATTCGAAGATAAGCCTCCTACTTCGCATTGATTTGAAGCTAAATCATGTGTTTCGCATGTATTTGAAGCTAACTAGTTTGTTTCGCATGCTGTTGAAGCTAAATCAAGTGTATCGCAAGTATTTGAAGCTAAACCATTTGCTTCGCATGGATTCGAAGATCAGCCTTTCACTGCGCATTGATTAGATGCTAAATCATGTGTTTCGCATGGGTTTGAAGCTAACTCGTTTGTTTCGCCTGCATTTGAAGCTATATCACTTATATTCACAAGTGTGTGAAAAAGCTAAATCATTCGTTTCGCATGGATTTGAAACTAAGCCATCAACTTCGCGTTGACTTGATGCTAAATCATGTTTTTCGCATGGATTTGAAGCTAACTCGTTTGTTTCGCATGCTGTTGAAGAGAAATCATGTATATCACAAGTATTTGAAGTAAAACAATTTGTTTCGCATGGATTCGAAGATAATCCATATACTTCGCATTGATTTGAAGCTAAATCATGTGTTTCGTATGGATTTGAATCTAACTCGTTTGTTTCGCATGCTGTTGAAACTAAATCATGTATATCACAAGTATTTGAAGCTATATCATTTGTTTCGCATGTATTCGAAGATGAGCCTTCTACTTCGGACTGATTTTAATCTAAATCATGTGTTTCGCATGGATTTGAAGCTAACTCGTTTGTTTCGCATGCAGTTGAAGCTAAATCATGTATATCGCAAGTATTTGCAGCTAAACCATTTGTTTCGCATGGATTCGAAGATAACCCTGCTACTTGGCATTGATTTTAATCTAAATCATGTGTTTCGCATGGATTTGAATCTAACTCGTTTGTTTCGCATGTAGTTGAAGCTAAATCATGTATATAACAAGTATTTGAAGATAAACCATTAGTTTCGCATGGATTCGAAGATCAGCCTTCTACTTCGCATTGATTTGATGCTAAATCATGTGTTTCGCATGGATTTGATGCTAACTCGTTTGTTTCGCATGCTGTTGAAGCTAAATCATGTATATCACAAGTATTTGAAGTTAAACAATTTGTTTCGCATGGATTCGAAGATAACCCTTCTAATTCGCATTGATTTGGAGGTAAATCATGTGTTTCGCATGGATTTGAAGCTAACTCGTTTGTTTCGCATGTTGTTGAAGCTAACTCAAGTGCATCACAAGTATTTGAAGCTAAACCATTTGCTTCGCATTGATTCGTAGATCAGCCTTCTACTTCGCATTGATTTGATGCTTAATCATGTGTTTCGCATGGATTTGAAGCTAACTCGAGTGTTTCGCATGCAGTTGAAGCTATATCATGTACATCGCAAGTATTTGAAGCTAAACCATTTGCTTCGCATTGATTCGAAGATAAGCCTCCTACTTCGCATTGATTTGAAGCTAAGTCATGTGTTCGCATGGATTTGAATCTAACTCGATTGTTTCGCACGCTGTTGAAGTTAAATCATGTATATCACCTGTATTTGAAGCTATTTCATTTGTTTCGCATTTATTCGAAGATAAGCCTTCTACTTCGCATTGATTTTAATCTAAATCATGTGTTTCGCATGGATTTGAAGCTAACTCGTTTGTTTCGCATACAGTTGAAGCTGAATCATGTATATCACAAGTATTTGAAGCTAAACCATTTGATTCCCATGGATTTAAAGCTAAGCTTTCTACTTAGCATTGATTTGAAGATAAATCATGTTTTTCGCTTGGACTTGAAGTTAACTCGTTTGCTTCGCATGCTGTTGAAGCTAAATCATGTATATCACAAGTATTTGAAGCTATATCATATGTTTCGCATGGATTCGAAGATAAGCCTCCTACTTCGCATTGATTTGTAGCTAAATCATGTGTTTCGCATGGATTTGAAGCTAACTCGTTTGTTTCGCATGCAGTTGAAGCTGAATCATGTATATCACAAGTAATTGAAGCTAAACTATTCGTTTCGCATCGATTCGAAGAAAACCCTTCTTCTTCGCATTGATTTGAAGCTAGATCATGTGTTTCGCATGGATTTGAATCTAACTCGTTTATTTCGCACGCTGTTCAAGCTAACTCAAGTGCATCACAAGTATTTGAAGCTAAACCATTTGCTTCGCATTGATTCGTAGATCAGCCTTCTACTTCGCATTGATTTGATGCTTAATCATGTGTTTCGCATGGATTTGAAGCTAACTCGATTGTTTCGCATGCAGTTGAAGCTATATAATGTACATCGCAAGTATTTGAAGCTAAACCATTTGTTTCGCCTGGATTCGAAGATAAGCCTCCTACTTCGCAGTTATTAGATGCTAAATCATGTGTTTCGCATGGATTTGAAGCTAACTCGTTTATTTCGCATGCTGTTGAAGCTAAATCATGTATATTACAAGTATTTGAAGCTAAAGCATTTGTTTCGCATGGATTCGAAGATAAGCCTCCTACTTCGAAATTGATTTGAAGCTAAATCATGTGTTCGCATGGATTTGAATCTAACTCGTTTGTTTCGCATGCTGTTGAAACTAAATCATGTATATCACAAGTATTTGAAGCTATATCATTTGTTTCGCATTTATTCGAAGATAAGCCTTCTACTTCGCATTGATTTTAATCTAAATCATGTGTTTCGCATGGATTTGAAGCTAACTCGTTTGTTTCGCATACAGTTGAAGCTGAATCGTGTATATCACAAGTATTTGAAGCTAAACCATTTGCTTCGCATTGATTCGTAGATCAGCCTTCTACTTCGCATTGATTTGATGCTTAATCATGTGTTTCGCATGGATTTGAAACTAACTCGTTTATTTCGCATGCTGTTGAAGCTAAATCATGTATATTACAAGTATTTGAAGCTAAAGCATTTGTTTCGCATGGATTCGAAGATAAGCCTCCTACTTCGAAATTGATTTGAAGCTAAATCATGTGTTCGCATGGATTTGAATCTAACTCGTTTGTTTCGCATGCTGTTGAAACTAAATCATGTATATCACAAGTATTTGAAGCTATATCATTTGTTTCGCATGGATTCGAAGATAACCCTTCTAATTCGCATTGATTTGGAGGTAAATCATGTGTTTCGCATGGATTTGAAGCTAACTCGTTTGTTTCGCATGTTGTTGAAGCTAACTCAAGTGCATCACAAGTATTTGAAGCTAAACCATTTGCTTCGCATTGATTCGTAGATCAGCCTTCTACTTCGCATTGATTTGATGCTTAATCATGTGTTTCGCATGGATTTGAAGCTAACTCGATTGTTTCGCATGCAGTTGAAGCTATATCATGTACATCGCAAGTATTTGAAGCTAAACCATTTGTTTCGCATGGATTCGAAGATAAGCCTCCTACTTCGCAGTTATTAGATGCTAAATCATGTGTTTCGCATGGATTTGAAGCTAACTCGTTTATTTCGCATGCTGTTGAAGCTAAATCATGTATATTACAAGTATTTGAAGCTAAAGCATTTGTTTCGCATGGATTCGAAGATAAGCCTCCTACTTCGAAATTGATTTGAAGCTAAATCATGTGTTCGCATGGATTTGAATCTAACTCGTTTGTTTCGCATGCTGTTGAAACTAAATCATGTATATCACAAGTATTTGAAGCTATATCATTTGTTTCGCATTTATTCGAAGATAAGCCTTCTACTTCGCATTGATTTTAATCTAAATCATGTGTTTCGCATGGATTTGAAGCTAACTCGTTTGTTTCGCATACAGTTGAAGCTGAATCATGTATATCACAAGTATTTGAAGCTAAACCATTTGATTCCCATGGATTTAAAGCTAAGCTTTCTACTTAGCATTGATTTGAAGATAAATCATGTTTTTCGCTTGGACTTGAAGTTAACTCGTTTGCTTCGCATGCTGTTGAAGCTAAATCATGTATATCACAAGTATTTGAAGCTATATCATATGTTTCGCATGGATTCGAAGGTAACACTTCTAATTCGCATTGATTTGAAGCTAAATCATGTGTTTCGCATGGATTTGAAGCTAACTCGTTTGTTTCGCATGCAGTTGAAGCTGAATCATGTATATCACAAGTAATTGAAGCTAAACTATTCGTTTCGCATCGATTCGAAGATAACCCTTTTTCTTCGCATTGATTTGAAGCTAGATCATGTGTTTCGCATGGATTTGAATCTAACTCGTTTATTTCGCATACTGTTGAAGCTAAATCATGTATACCACAAGTATATGAAGCTAATCCAATTGTTTCGCATGGATTCGAACATAAGCCTTCTACTTCGCATAGATTTGAAGCTAAATCATGTGTTTCGCATGAATTTGAATCTAACTCGTTTGTTTCGCATGCTGTTGAAACTAAATCGTGTATATCACAAGTATTTGAAGCTATATCATATGTTTCGCATGGATTCGAAGATAAGCCTCCTACTTCGCATTGATTTGAAGCTAAATCATGTGTTTCGCATGGATTTGAAGCTAACTCGTTTGTTTCGCATGCAGTTGAATCTGAACCATGTATATCACAAGTATTTGAAGCTATATCATATGTTTCGCATGGATTCGAAGGTAAGCCGTCTACTTCGCATTGATTTGATGCTAAATCATGTGTTTCGCATGGATTTGAAGCTAACTCGTTTGTTTCGCATGCAGTTGAAGCTGAATCATGTATATCACAAGTATTTGAAGCTAAACCATTTGAATCCCATGGATTTGAAGCTAAGCTTTCTACTTAGCATTGATTTGAAGGTAAATCATGTTTTTCGCTGGGACTTGAAGTTAACTCGTTTATTTCGCATGCTGTTGAAGCTAAATCATGTATACCACAAGTATATGATGCTAATCCAATTGTTTCGCATGGATTCGAAGATAAGCCTTCTACTTCGCATTGATTTGAAGCTAAATCATGTGTTTCGCATGGATTTGAATCTAACTCGTTTGTTTCGCATGCTGTTGAAGTTAAATCATGTATATCACATGTATTTGAAGCTATTTCATTTGTTTCGCATTTATTCGAAGATAAGCCTTCTACTTCGCATTGATTTTAATCTAAATCATGTGTTTCGCATGGATTTGAAGCTAACTCGTTTGTTTCGCATACAGTTGAAGCTGAATCATGTATATCACAAGTATTTGAAGCTAAACCATTTGATTCCCATGGATTTAAAGCTAAGCTTTCTACTTAGCATTGATTTGAAGATAAATCATGTTTTTCGCTTGGACTTGAAGTTAACTCGTTTGCTTCGCATGCTGTTGAAGCTAAATCATGTATATCACAAGTATTTGAAGCTATATCATATGTTTCGCATGGATTCGAAGATAACACTTCTAATTCGCATTGATTTGAAGCTAAATCATGTGTTTCGCATGGATTTGAAGCTAACTCGTTTGTTTCGCATGCAGTTGAAGCTGAATCATGTATATCACAAGTAATTGAAGCTAAACTATTCGTTTCGCATCGATTCGAAGATAACCCTTCTTCTTCGCATTGATTTGAAGCTAGATCATGTGTTTCGCATGGATTTGAATCTAACTCGTTTATTTCGCATGCTGTTGAAGCTAAATCATGTATACCACAAGTATATGAAGCTAATCCAATTGCTTCGCATGGATTCGAACATAAGCCTTCTACTTCGCATTGATTTGAAGCTAAATCATGTGTTTCGCAAGAATTTGAATCTAACTCGTTTGTTTCGCATGCTGTTGAATCTAAATCGTGTATATCACAAGTATTTGAAGCTATATCATATGTTTCGCGTGGATTCGAAGATAAGCCTCCTACTTCGCATTGATTTGAAGCTAAATCATGTGTTTCGCATGGATTTGAAGCTAACTCGTTTGTTTCGCATGCAGTTGAATCTGAACCATGTATATCACAAGTATTTCAAGCTATATCATATGTTTCGCATGGATTAGAAGGTAAGCCGTCTACTTAGCATTGATTTGAAGATAAATCATGTTTTTCGCTCGGACTTGAAGTTAACTCGTTTGCTTCGCATGCTGTTGAAGCTAAATCATGTATATCACAAGTATTTGAAGCTATATCATATGTTTCGCATGGATTCGAAGATAACACTTCTAATTCGCATTGATTTGAAGCTAAATCATGTGTTTCGCATGGATTTGAAGCTAACTCGTTTGTTTCGCATGAAGTTGAAGCTGAATCATGTATATCACAAGTAATTGAAGCTAAACTATTCGTTTCGCATCGATTCGAAGATAACCCTTTTTCTTCGCATTGATTTGAAGCTAGATCATGTGTTTCGCATGGATTTAAATCTAACTCGTTTATTTCGCATACTGTTGAAGCTAAATCATGTATACCACAAGTATATGAAGCTAATCCAATTGTTTCGCATGGATTCGAACATAAGCCTTCTACTTCGCATTGATTTGAAGCTAAATCATGTGTTTCGCATGAATTTGAATCTAACACGTTTGTTTCGCATGCTGTTGAAGTTAAATCATGTATATCACATGTATTTGAAGCTATTTCATTTGTTTCGCATTTATTCGAAGATAAGTCTACTACTTCGCATTGATTTTAATCTAAATCATGTGTTTCGCATGGATTTGAAGCTAACTCGTTTGTTTCGCATGCAGTTGAAGCTGAATCATGTATATCACAAGTAATTGAAGCTAAACTATTCGTTTCGCATCGATTCGAAGATAACCCTTCTTCTTCGCATTGATTTGAAGCTAGATCATGTGTTTCGCATGGATATGAATCTAACTCGTTTATTTCGCATGCTGTTGAAGCTAAATCATGTATACCACAAGTATATGAAGCTAATCCAATTGTTTCGCATGGATTCGAACATAAGCCTTCTACTTCGCATTGATTTGAAGCTAAATCATGTGTTTCGCATGAATTTGAATCTAACTCGTTTGTTTCGCATGCTGTTGAAACTAAATCGTGTATATCACAAGTATTTGAAGCTATATCATTTGTTTCGCATGGATTCGAAGATAAGCCTCCTTCTTCGCATTGATTTGAAGCTAAATCATGTGTTTCGCATGGATTTGAAGCTAACTCGTTTGTTTCGCATGCAGTTGAATCTGAACCATGTATATCACAAGTATTTGAAGCTATATCATATGTTTCGCATGGATTCGAAGGTAACACTTCTAATTCGCATTGATTTGAAGCTAAATCATGTGTTTCGCATGGATTTGAAGCTAACTCGTTTGTTTCGCATGCAGTTGAAGCTGAATCATGTATATCACAAGTAATTGAAGCTAAACTATTCGTTTCGCATCGATTCGAAGATAACCCTTTTTCTTCGCATTGATTTGAAGCTAGATCATGTGTTTCGCATGGATTTGAATCTAACTCGTTTATTTCGCATACTGTTGAAGCTAAATCATGTATACCACAAGTATATGAAGCTAATCCAATTGTTTCGCATGGATTCGAACATAAGCCTTCTACTTCGCATAGATTTGAAGCTAAATCATGTGTTTCGCATGAATTTGAATCTAACTCGTTTGTTTCGCATGCTGTTGAAACTAAATCGTGTATATCACAAGTATTTGAAGCTATATCATATGTTTCGCATGGATTCGAAGATAAGCCTCCTACTTCGCATTGATTTGAAGCTAAATCATGTGTTTCGCATGGATTTGAAGCTAACTCGTTTGTTTCGCATGCAGTTGAATCTGAACCATGTATATCACAAGTATTTGAAGCTATATCATATGTTTCGCATGGATTCGAAGGTAAGCCGTCTACTTCGCATTGATTTGATGCTAAATCATGTGTTTCGCATGGATTTGAAGCTAACTCGTTTGTTTCGCATGCAGTGAAGCTGAATCATGTATATCACAAGTATTTGAAGCTAAACCATTTGAATCCCATGGATTTGAAGCTAAGCTTTCTACTTAGCATTGATTTGAAGGTAAATCATGTTTTTCGCTGGGACTTGAAGTTAACTCGTTTATTTCGCATGCTGTTGAAGCTAAATCATGTATACCACAAGTATATGATGCTAATCCAATTGTTTCGCATGGATTCGAAGATAAGCCTTCTACTTCGCATTGATTTGAAGCTAAATCATGTGTTTCGCATGGATTTGAATCTAACTCGTTTGTTTCGCATGCTGTTGAAGTTAAATCATGTATATCACATGTATTTGAAGCTATTTCATTTGTTTCGCATTTATTCGAAGATAAGCCTTCTACTTCGCATTGATTTTAATCTAAATCATGTGTTTCGCATGGATTTGAAGCTAACTCGTTTGTTTCGCATACAGTTGAAGCTGAATCATGTATATCACAAGTATTTGAAGCTAAACCATTTGATTCCCATGGATTTAAAGCTAAGCTTTCTACTTAGCATTGATTTGAAGATAAATCATGTTTTTCGCTTGGACTTGAAGTTAACTCGTTTGCTTCGCATGCTGTTGAAGCTAAATCATGTATATCACAAGTATTTGAAGCTATATCATATGTTTCGCATGGATTCGAAGATAACACTTCTAATTCGCATTGATTTGAAGCTAAATCATGTGTTTCGCATGGATTTGAAGCTAACTCGTTTGTTTCGCATGCAGTTGAAGCTGAATCATGTATATCACAAGTAATTGAAGCTAAACTATTCGTTTCGCATCGATTCGAAGATAACCCTTCTTCTTCGCATTGATTTGAAGCTAGATCATGTGTTTCGCATGGATTTGAATCTAACTCGTTTATTTCGCATGCTGTTGAAGCTAAATCATGTATACCACAAGTATATGAAGCTAATCCAATTGTTTCGCATGGATTCGAACATAAGCCTTCTACTTCGCATTGATTTGAAGCTAAATCATGTGTTTCGCAAGAATTTGAATCTAACTCGTTTGCTTCGCATGCTGTTGAAGCTAAATCATGTATATCACAAGTATTTGAAGCTATATCATATGTTTCGCATGGATTCGAAGATAACACTTCTAATTCGCATTGATTTGAAGCTAAATCATGTGTTTCGCATGGATTTGAAGCTAACTCGTTTGTTTCGCATGAAGTTGAAGCTGAATCATGTATATCACAAGTAATTGAAGCTAAACTATTCGTTTCGCATCGATTCGAAGATAACCCTTTTTCTTCGCATTGATTTGAAGCTAGATCATGTGTTTCGCATGGATTTAAATCTAACTCGTTTATTTCGCATACTGTTGAAGCTAAATCATGTATACCACAAGTATATGAAGCTAATCCAATTGTTTCGCATGGATTCGAACATAAGCCTTCTACTTCGCATTGATTTGAAGCTAAATCATGTGTTTCGCATGAATTTGAATCTAACTCGTTTGTTTCGCATGCTGTTGAAGTTAAATCATGTATATCACATGTATTTGAAGCTATTTCATTTGTTTCGCATTTATTCGAAGATAAGTCTACTACTTCGCATTGATTTTAATCTAAATCATGTGTTTCGCATGGATTTGAAGCTAACTCGATTGTTTCGCATGCAGTTGAAGCTGAATCATGTATATCACAAGTAATTGAAGCTAAACTATTCGTTTCGCATCGATTCGAAGATAACCCTTCTTCTTCGCATTGATTTGAAGCTAGATCATGTGTTTCGCATGGATATGAATCTAACTCGTTTATTTCGCATGCTGTTGAAGCTAAATCATGTATACCACAAGTATATGAAGCTAATCCAATTGTTTCGCATGGATTCGAACATAAGCCTTCTACTTCGCATTGATTTGAAGCTAAATCATGTGTTTCGCATGAATTTGAATCTAACTCGTTTGTTTCGCATGCTGTTGAAACTAAATCGTGTATATCACAAGTATTTGAAGCTATATCATTTGTTTCGCATGGATTCGAAGATAAGCCTCCTTCTTCGCATTGATTTGAAGCTAAATCATGTGTTTCGCATGGATTTGAAGCTAACTCGTTTGTTTCGCATGCAGTTGAATCTGAACCATGTATATCACAAGTATTTGAAGCTATATCATATGTTTCGCATGGATTCGAAGGTAAGCCGTCTACTTCGCATTGATTTGATGCTAAATCATGTGTTTCGCATGGATTTGAAACTAACTCGTTTGTTTCGCATGCAGTTGAAGCTGAATCATGTATATCACAAGTATTTGAAGCTAAACAATTTGAATCCCATGGATTTGAAGCTAAGCTTTCTACTTAGCATTGATTTGAAGGTAAATCATGTTTTTCGCTTGGACTTGAAGTTAACTCGTTTATTTCGCATGCTGTTGAAGCTAAATCATGTATACCACAAGTATATGATGCTAATCCAATTGTTTCGCATGGATTCGAAGATAAGCCTTCTACTTCGCATTGATTTGAAGCTAAATCATGTGTTTCGCATGGATTTGAATCTAACTCGTTTGTTTCGCATGCTGTTGAAGTTAAATCATGTATATCACATGTATTTGAAGCTATTTCATTTGTTTCGCATTTATTCGAAGATAAGTCTACTACTTCGCATTGATTTTAATCTAAATCATGTGTTTCGCATGGATTTGAAGCTAACTCGTTTGTTTCGCATGCAGTTGAAGCTGAATCATGTATATCGCAAGTAATTGAAGCTAAACTATTCGTTTCGCATCGATTCGAAGATAACCCTTCTTCTTCGCATTGATTTGAAGCTAGATCATGTGTTTCGCATGGATATGAATCTAACTCGTTTATTTCGCATGCTGTTGAAGCTAAATCATGTATACCACAAGTATATGAAGCTAATCCAATTGTTTCGCATGGATTCGAACATAAGCCTTCTACTTCGCATTGATTTGAAGCTAAATCATGTGTTTCGCATGAATTTGAATCTAACTCGTTTGTTTCGCATGCTGTTAAAGCTAAATCGTGTATATCACAAGTATTTGAAGCTATATCAAATGTTTCGCATGGATTCGAAGATAAGCCTCCTACTTCGCATTGATTTGAAGCTAAATCATGTGTTTCGCATGGATTTGAAGCTAACTCGTTTGTTGCGCATGCAGTTGAATCTGAACCATGTATATCACAAGTATTTGAAGCTATATCATATGTTTCGCATGGATTCGAAGGTAAGCCGTCTACTTCGCATTGATTTGATGCTAAATCATGTGTTTCGCATGGATTTGAAGCTAACTCGTTTGTTTCGCATGCAGTTGAAGCTGAATCATGTATATCACAAGTATTTGAAGCTAAACCATTTGAATCCCATGGATTTGAAGCTAAGCTTTCTACTTAGCATTGATTTGAAGGTAAATCATGTTTTTCGCTTGGACTTGAAGTTAACTCGTTTATTTCGCATGCTGTTGAAGCTAAATCATGTATACCACAAGTATATGATGTTAATCCAATTGTTTCGCATGGATTCTAAGATAAGCCTTCTACTTCGCATTGATTTGAAGCTAAATCATGTGTTTCGCATGGATTTGAATCAAACTCGTTTGTTTCGCATGCTGTTGAAGTTAAATCATGTATATCACCTGTATTTGAAGCTATTTCATTTGTTTCGCATTTATTCGAAGATAAGCCTTCTACTTCGCATTGATTTTAATCTAAATCATGTGTTTCGCATGGATTTGAAGCTAACTCGTTTGTTTCGCATACAGTTGAAGCTGAATCATGTATATCACAAGTATTTGAAGCTAAACCATTTGATTCCCATGGATTTAAAGCTAAGCTTTCTACTTAGCATTGATTTGAAGATAAATCATGTTTTTCGCTTGAACTTGAAGTTAACTCGTTTGCTTCGCATGCTGTTGAAGCTAAATCATGTATATCACAAGTATTTGAAGCTATATCATATGTTTCGCATGGATTCGAAGATAAGCCTCCTACTTCGCATTGATTTGAAGCTAAATCATGTGTTTCGCATGGATTTGAAGCTAACTCGTTTGTTTCGCATGCAGTTGAAGCTGAATCATGTATGTAACAAGTAATTGAAGCTAAACTATTCGTTTCGCATCGATTCGAAGAAAACCCTTCTTCTTCGCATTGATTTGAAGCTAGATCATGTGTTTCGCATGGATTTGAATCTAACTCGTTTATTTCGCATGCTGTTGAAGCTAAATCATGTATACCACAAGTATATGAAGCTAATCCAATTGTTTCGCATGGATTCGAACATAAGCCTTCTACTTCGCATTGATTTGAAGCTAAATCATGTGTTTCGCATGAATTTGAATCTAACTCGTTTGTTTCGCATGCTGTTGAAGCTAAATCGTGTATATCACAAGTATTTGAAGCTATAACATATGTTTCGCATGGATTCGAAGATAAGCCTCCTACTTCGCATTGATTTGAAGCTAAATCATGTGTTTCGCATGGATTTGAAGCTAACTCGTTTGTTTCGCATGCAGTTGAATCTGAACCATGTATATCACAAGTATTTGAAGCTATATCATATGTTTCGCATGGATTCGAAAGTAAGCCGTCTACTTCGCATTGATTTGATGCTAAATCATGTGTTTCGCATGGATTTGAAGCTAACTCGTTTGTTTCGCATGCAGTTGAAGCTATATCATGTATATCACAAGTATTTGAAGCTAAACCATTTGTTTCGCATGGATTCGAAGATAAGCCTCCTACTTCGCAATGATTTCAAACTAAATCATGCGTTTCGCATGGATTTGATGCTAACTCGTTTGTTTCGCATGCTGTTGAAGCTAAATCATGTATATCACAAGTATTTGAAGTTAAACAATTTGTTTCGCATGGATTCGAAGATAACCCTTCTAATTCGCATTGATTTGGAGGTAAATCATGTGTTTCGCATGGATTTGAATCTAACTCGTTTGTTTCGCACGCTGTTCAAGCTAAATCAAGGGTATCACAAGTATTTGAAGCTAAACCATTTGCTTCGCATGTATTCGTAGATCGGCCTTCTACTTCGCAGTTATTAGATGCTAAATCATGTGTTTCGCATGGATTTGAAGCTAACTCGTTTATTTCGCATGCTGTTGAAGCTAAATCATGTATATTACAAGTATTTGAAGCTAAAGCATTTGTTTCGCATGGATTCGAAGATAAGCCTCCTACTTCGAAATTGATTTGAAGCTAAATCATGTGTTTCGCATGGATTTGAAGCTAACTCGTTTGTTTCGCATGCAGTTGAAGCTATATCATGTATATCACAAGTATTTGAAGCTAAACCATTTGTTTCGCATGGATTCGAAGATAAGCCTCCTACTTCGCATTGATTTGATGCTAAATCATGTGTTTCGCATGGATTTAAAGCTAACTCGTTTGTTTCGCATGCAGTTGAAGCTATATCATGTATATCGCAAGTATTTGAAGCAAAACCATTTGTTTCGCATGGATTCGAAGATAAGCCTCCTACTTCGTATTGATTTGAAACTAAATCATGTGTTCGCACGGATTTGAATCTAACTCGTTTGTTCCGCACGCTGTTCAAGCTAAATCAAGTGTATCACAAGTATTTGAAGCTAAACCATTTGCTTCGCATGTATTCGTAGATCGGCCTTCTACTTCGCAGTTATTAGATGCTAAATCATGTGTTTCGCATGGATTTGAAGCTAACTCGTTTGTTTCGCATCCAGTTGAAGCTGAATCATGTATATCACAAGCATTTGAAGCTAAACTATTCGTTTCGCATGGATTCGAAGATAAGCCTTCCACTTCGCATTGATTTGAAGCTAAATCATGTGTTCCGCATGGATTTGAAGCTAACTCGTTTGTTTCGCAGGCTGTTGAAGCTAAATCATGTATATCACAAGTATTTGAAGCTAAACCATTTGTTTCGCATGGATTCGGATATAAGCCTCCTACTTCGCATTGATTTGAAGCTAAATCATGTGTTCGCATGGATTTGAAGCTAACTCGTATGGTTCGCATGTTGTTGAAGCTAAATCAAGTGTATCACAAGTATTTGAAGCTAAACCATTTGTTTCGCATGGATTCGAATATCAGCCTTCTACTTCGCATTGATTTGAAGTTAAATCATATGCTTCGCATGGATTTGAAGCTAACTCGTTTGTTTTGTTTGTAGTTGAAGCTAAATCATGTATATCACAGGTATATCAAGGTAATCCATTTGTGCCGCATTTATTCGAAGCTAAGCCTTCTACTTCGCATTGATTTGAGGCTAAATCATGTGTTTCGCTTGGATTTGAAGCTAACTCATTTGTTTCGCATGCGGTTGAAAGTAAATCATGTATATCACAAGTATTTGAAGCTATATCATACGTTTCGCATGGATTCCAAGATAACCCTTCTAATTCGTATTGATTTGAAGCTAATTCATGTGTTTCGCATGGATTTGAAGCTAACTCGTTTCTTTCGCATGCTGTTGAAGCTAAATCATGTATATCACAAGTATTTGAAGCTAAACCAATTGTTTCGCATGGATTCGAAGATAAGCCTCCTACTTCGCATTGATTTGAAGCTAAATCATGTGTTCGCATGGATTTGAAGCTAACTCGTATGGTTCGCATGCTGTTGAAGCTAAATCAAGTGTATCACAAGTATTTGAAGCTAAACCATTTGTTTCGCATGGATTCGAATATCAGCCTTCTACTTCGCATTGATTTGAAGTTAAATCATATGCTTCGCATGGATTTGAAGCTAACTCGTTTGTTTTGTTTGTAGTTGAAGCTAAATCATGTATATCACAGGTATATCAAGGTAATCCATTTGTGCCGCATTTATTCGAAGCTAAGCCTTCTACTTCGCATTGATTTGAGGCTAAATCATGTGTTTCGCTTGGATTTGAAGCTAACTCATTTGTTTCGCATGCGGTTGAAAGTAAATCATGTATATCACAAGTATTTGAAGCTATATCATACGTTTCGCATGGATTCCAAGATAACCCTTCTAATTCGTATTGATTTGAAGCTAATTCATGTGTTTCGCATGGATTTGAAGCTAACTCGTTTCTTTCGCATGCTGTTGAAGCTAAATCATGTATATCACAAGTAATTGAAGCTAAACTATTCGTTTCGCATCGATTCGAAGATAACCCTTCTTCTTCGCATTGATTTGAAGCTAGATCATGTGTTTCGCATGGATATGAATCTAACTCGTTTATTTCGCATGCTGTTGAAGCTAAATCATGTATACCACAAGTATATGAAGCTAATCCAATTGTTTCGCATGGATTCGAACATAAGCCTTCTACTTCGCATTGATTTGAAGCTAAATCATGTGTTTCGCATGAATTTGAATCTAACTCGTTTGTTTCGCATGCTGTTGAAACTAAATCGTGTATATCACAAGTATTTGAAGCTATATCATTTGTTTCGCATGGATTCGAAGATAAGCCTCCTTCTTCGCATTGATTTGAAGCTAAATCATGTGTTTCGCATGGATTTGAAGCTAACTCGTTTGTTTCGCATGCAGTTGAATCTGAACCATGTATATCACAAGTATTTGAAGCTATATCATATGTTTCGCATGGATTCGAAGGTAAGCCGTCTACTTCGCATTGATTTGATGCTAAATCATGTGTTTCGCATGGATTTGAAACTAACTCGTTTGTTTCGCATGCAGTTGAAGCTGAATCATGTATATCACAAGTATTTGAAGCTAAACAATTTGAATCCCATGGATTTGAAGCTAAGCTTTCTACTTAGCATTGATTTGAAGGTAAATCATGTTTTTCGCTTGGACTTGAAGTTAACTCGTTTATTTCGCATGCTGTTGAAGCTAAATCATGTATACCACAAGTATATGATGCTAATCCAATTGTTTCGCATGGATTCGAAGATAAGCCTTCTACTTCGCATTGATTTGAAGCTAAATCATGTGTTTCGCATGGATTTGAATCTAACTCGTTTGTTTCGCATGCTGTTGAAGTTAAATCATGTATATCACATGTATTTGAAGCTATTTCATTTGTTTCGCATTTATTCGAAGATAAGTCTACTACTTCGCATTGATTTTAATCTAAATCATGTGTTTCGCATGGATTTGAAGCTAACTCGTTTGTTTCGCATGCAGTTGAAGCTGAATCATGTATATCGCAAGTAATTGAAGCTAAACTATTCGTTTCGCATCGATTCGAAGATAACCCTTCTTCTTCGCATTGATTTGAAGCTAGATCATGTGTTTCGCATGGATATGAATCTAACTCGTTTATTTCGCATGCTGTTGAAGCTAAATCATGTATACCACAAGTATATGAAGCTAATCCAATTGTTTCGCATGGATTCGAACATAAGCCTTCTACTTCGCATTGATTTGAAGCTAAATCATGTGTTTCGCATGAATTTGAATCTAACTCGTTTGTTTCGCATGCTGTTAAAGCTAAATCGTGTATATCACAAGTATTTGAAGCTATATCATATGTTTCGCATGGATTAGAAGGTAAGCCGTCTACTTAGCATTGATTTGAAGATAAATCATGTTTTTCGCTTGGACTTGAAGTTAACTCGTTTGCTTCGCATGCTGTTGAAGCTAAATCATGTATATCACAAGTATTTGAAGCTATATCATA
Source organism: Megalopta genalis (assembly GCF_051020955.1). Classification (NCBI taxonomy): domain Eukaryota; kingdom Metazoa; phylum Arthropoda; class Insecta; order Hymenoptera; family Halictidae; genus Megalopta; species Megalopta genalis. Next base: position 51,917 of record NW_027477289.1, on the reverse strand, counting down.
TGTTTCGCATGGATTCGAAGATAACACTTCTAATTCGCATTGATTTGAAGCTAAATCATGTGTTTCGCATGGATTTGAAGCTAACTCGTTTGTTTCGCATGAAGTTGAAGCTGAATCATGTATATCACAAGTAATTGAAGCTAAACTATTCGTTTCGCATCGATTCGAAGATAACCCTTTTTCTTCGCATTGATTTGAAGCTAGATCATGTGTTTCGCATGGATTTAAATCTAACTCGTTTATTTCGCATACTGTTGAAGCTAAATCATGTATACCACAAGTATATGAAGCTAATCCAATTGTTTCGCATGGATTCGAACATAAGCCTTCTACTTCGCATTGATTTGAAGCTAAATCATGTGTTTCGCATGAATTTGAATCTAACTCGTTTGTTTCGCATGCTGTTGAAGTTAAATCATGTATATCACATGTATTTGAAGCTATTTCATTTGTTTCGCATTTATTCGAAGATAAGTCTACTACTTCGCATTGATTTTAATCTAAATCATGTGTTTCGCATGGATTTGAAGCTAACTCGTTTGTTTCGCATGCAGTTGAAGCTGAATCATGTATATCACAAGTAATTGAAGCTAAACTATTCGTTTCGCATCGATTCGAAGATAACCCTTCTTCTTCGCATTGATTTGAAGCTAGATCATGTGTTTCGCATGGATATGAATCTAACTCGTTTATTTCGCATGCTGTTGAAGCTAAATCATGTATACCACAAGTATATGAAGCTAATCCAATTGTTTCGCATGGATTCGAACATAAGCCTTCTACTTCGCATTGATTTGAAGCTAAATCATGTGTTTCGCATGAATTTGAATCTAACTCGTTTGTTTCGCATGCTGTTGAAACTAAATCGTGTATATCACAAGTATTTGAAGCTATATCATTTGTTTCGCATGGATTCGAAGATAAGCCTCCTTCTTCGCATTGATTTGAAGCTAAATCATGTGTTTCGCATGGATTTGAAGCTAACTCGTTTGTTTCGCATGCAGTTGAATCTGAACCATGTATATCACAAGTATTTGAAGCTATATCATATGTTTCGCATGGATTCGAAGGTAAGCCGTCTACTTCGCATTGATTTGATGCTAAATCATGTGTTTCGCATGGATTTGAAACTAACTCGTTTGTTTCGCATGCAGTTGAAGCTGAATCATGTATATCACAAGTATTTGAAGCTAAACAATTTGAATCCCATGGATTTGAAGCTAAGCTTTCTACTTAGCATTGATTTGAAGGTAAATCATGTTTTTCGCTTGGACTTGAAGTTAACTCGTTTATTTCGCATGCTGTTGAAGCTAAATCATGTATACCACAAGTATATGATGCTAATCCAATTGTTTCGCATGGATTCGAAGATAAGCCTTCTACTTCGCATTGATTTGAAGCTAAATCATGTGTTTCGCATGGATTTGAATCTAACTCGTTTGTTTCGCATGCTGTTGAAGTTAAATCATGTATATCACATGTATTTGAAGCTATTTCATTTGTTTCGCATTTATTCGAAGATAAGTCTACTACTTCGCATTGATTTTAATCTAAATCATGTGTTTCGCATGGATTTGAAGCTAACTCGTTTGTTTCGCATGCAGTTGAAGCTGAATCATGTATATCGCAAGTAATTGAAGCTAAACTATTCGTTTCGCATCGATTCGAAGATAACCCTTCTTCTTCGCATTGATTTGAAGCTAGATCATGTGTTTCGCATGGATATGAATCTAACTCGTTTATTTCGCATGCTGTTGAAGCTAAATCATGTATACCACAAGTATATGAAGCTAATCCAATTGTTTCGCATGGATTCGAACATAAGCCTTCTACTTCGCATTGATTTGAAGCTAAATCATGTGTTTCGCATGAATTTGAATCTAACTCGTTTGTTTCGCATGCTGTTAAAGCTAAATCGTGTATATCACAAGTATTTGAAGCTATATCAAATGTTTCGCATGGATTCGAAGATAAGCCTCCTACTTCGCATTGATTTGAAGCTAAATCATGTGTTTCGCATGGATTTGAAGCTAACTCGTTTGTTGCGCATGCAGTTGAATCTGAACCATGTATATCACAAGTATTTGAAGCTATATCATATGTTTCGCATGGATTCGAAGGTAAGCCGTCTACTTCGCATTGATTTGATGCTAAATCATGTGTTTCGCATGGATTTGAAGCTAACTCGTTTGTTTCGCATGCAGTTGAAGCTGAATCATGTATATCACAAGTATTTGAAGCTAAACCATTTGAATCCCATGGATTTGAAGCTAAGCTTTCTACTTAGCATTGATTTGAAGGTAAATCATGTTTTTCGCTTGGACTTGAAGTTAACTCGTTTATTTCGCATGCTGTTGAAGCTAAATCATGTATACCACAAGTATATGATGTTAATCCAATTGTTTCGCATGGATTCTAAGATAAGCCTTCTACTTCGCATTGATTTGAAGCTAAATCATGTGTTTCGCATGGATTTGAATCAAACTCGTTTGTTTCGCATGCTGTTGAAGTTAAATCATGTATATCACCTGTATTTGAAGCTATTTCATTTGTTTCGCATTTATTCGAAGATAAGCCTTCTACTTCGCATTGATTTTAATCTAAATCATGTGTTTCGCATGGATTTGAAGCTAACTCGTTTGTTTCGCATACAGTTGAAGCTGAATCATGTATATCACAAGTATTTGAAGCTAAACCATTTGATTCCCATGGATTTAAAGCTAAGCTTTCTACTTAGCATTGATTTGAAGATAAATCATGTTTTTCGCTTGAACTTGAAGTTAACTCGTTTGCTTCGCATGCTGTTGAAGCTAAATCATGTATATCACAAGTATTTGAAGCTATATCATATGTTTCGCATGGATTCGAAGATAAGCCTCCTACTTCGCATTGATTTGAAGCTAAATCATGTGTTTCGCATGGATTTGAAGCTAACTCGTTTGTTTCGCATGCAGTTGAAGCTGAATCATGTATGTAACAAGTAATTGAAGCTAAACTATTCGTTTCGCATCGATTCGAAGAAAACCCTTCTTCTTCGCATTGATTTGAAGCTAGATCATGTGTTTCGCATGGATTTGAATCTAACTCGTTTATTTCGCATGCTGTTGAAGCTAAATCATGTATACCACAAGTATATGAAGCTAATCCAATTGTTTCGCATGGATTCGAACATAAGCCTTCTACTTCGCATTGATTTGAAGCTAAATCATGTGTTTCGCATGAATTTGAATCTAACTCGTTTGTTTCGCATGCTGTTGAAGCTAAATCGTGTATATCACAAGTATTTGAAGCTATAACATATGTTTCGCATGGATTCGAAGATAAGCCTCCTACTTCGCATTGATTTGAAGCTAAATCATGTGTTTCGCATGGATTTGAAGCTAACTCGTTTGTTTCGCATGCAGTTGAATCTGAACCATGTATATCACAAGTATTTGAAGCTATATCATATGTTTCGCATGGATTCGAAGGTAAGCCGTCTACTTCGCATTGATTTGATGCTAAATCATGTGTTTCGCATGGATTTGAAGCTAACTCGTTTGTTTCGCATGCAGTTGAAGCTATATCATGTATATCACAAGTATTTGAAGCTAAACCATTTGTTTCGCATGGATTCGAAGATAAGCCTCCTACTTCGCAATGATTTCAAACTAAATCATGCGTTTCGCATGGATTTGATGCTAACTCGTTTGTTTCGCATGCTGTTGAAGCTAAATCATGTATATCACAAGTATTTGAAGTTAAACAATTTGTTTCGCATGGATTCGAAGATAACCCTTCTAATTCGCATTGATTTGGAGGTAAATCATGTGTTTCGCATGGATTTGAATCTAACTCGTTTGTTTCGCACGCTGTTCAAGCTAAATCAAGGGTATCACAAGTATTTGAAGCTAAACCATTTGCTTCGCATGTATTCGTAGATCGGCCTTCTACTTCGCAGTTATTAGATGCTAAATCATGTGTTTCGCATGGATTTGAAGCTAACTCGTTTATTTCGCATGCTGTTGAAGCTAAATCATGTATATTACAAGTATTTGAAGCTAAAGCATTTGTTTCGCATGGATTCGAAGATAAGCCTCCTACTTCGAAATTGATTTGAAGCTAAATCATGTGTTTCGCATGGATTTGAAGCTAACTCGTTTGTTTCGCATGCAGTTGAAGCTATATCATGTTATGCACAAGTATTTGAAGCTAAACCATTTGTTTCGCATGGATTCGAAGATAAGCCTCCTACTTCGCATTGATTTGATGCTAAATCATGTGTTTCGCATGGATTTAAAGCTAACTCGTTTGTTTCGCATGCAGTTGAAGCTATATCATGTATATCGCAAGTATTTGAAGCAAAACCATTTGTTTCGCATGGATTCGAAGATAAGCCTCCTACTTCGCATTGATTTGAAACTAAATCATGTGTTCGCACGGATTTGAATCTAACTCGTTTGTTCCGCACGCTGTTCAAGCTAAATCAAGTGTATCACAAGTATTTGAAGCTAAACCATTTGCTTCGCACGTATTCGTAGATCGGCCTTCTACTTCGCAGTTATTAGATGCTAAATCATGTGTTTCGCATGGATTTGAAGCTAACTCGTTTGTTTCGCATCCAGTTGAAGCTGAATCATGTATATCACAAGCATTTGAAGCTAAACTATTCGTTTCGCATGGATTCGAAGATAAGCCTTCCACTTCGCATTGATTTGAAGCTAAATCATGTGTTCCGCATGGATTTGAAGCTAACTCGTTTGTTTCGCAGGCTGTTGAAGCTAAATCATGTATATCACAAGTATTTGAAGCTAAACCATTTGTTTCGCATGGATTCGAAGATAAGCCTCCTACTTCGCATTGATTTGAAGCTAAATCATGTGTTCGCATGGATTTGAAGCTAACTCGTATGGTTCGCATGCTGTTGAAGCTAAATCAAGTGTATCACAAGTATTTGAAGCTAAACCATTTGTTTCGCATGGATTCGAATATCAGCCTTCTACATCGCATTGATTTGAAGTTAAATCATATGCTTCGCATGGATTTGAAGCTAACTCGTTTGTTTTGTTTGTAGTTGAAGCTAAATCATGTATATCACAGGTATATCAAGGTAATCCATTTGTGCCGCATTTATTCGAAGCTAAGCCTTCTACTTCGCATTGATTTGAGGCTAAATCATGTGTTTCGCTTGGATTTGAAGCTAACTCATTTGTTTCGCATGCGGTTGAAAGTAAATCATGTATATCACAAGTATTTGAAGCTATATCATACGTTTCGCATGGATTCCAAGATAACCCTTCTAATTCGTATTGATTTGAAGCTAATTCATGTGTTTCGCATGGATTTGAAGCTAACTCGTTTCTTTCGCATGCTGTTGAAGCTAAATCATGTATATCACAAGTATTTGAAGCTAAACCAATTGTTTCGCATGGATTCGAAGATAAGCCTCCTACTTCGCATTGATTTGAAGCTAAATCATGTGTTCGCATGGATTTGAAGCTAACTCGTATGGTTCGCATGCTGTTGAAGCTAAATCAAGTGTATCACAAGTATTTGAAGCTAAAATCGGATTCGAATATCAGCCTTCTACTTCGCATTGATTTTGAAGTTAAATCATATGCTTCGCATGGATTTGAAGCTAACTCGTTTGTTTTGTTTGTAGTTGAAGCTAAATCATGTATATCACAGGTATATCAAGGTAATCCATTTGTGCCGCATTTATTCGAAGCTAAGCCTTCTACTTCGCATTGATTTGAGGCTAAATCATGTGTTTCGCTTGGATTTGAAGCTAACTCATTGTTTCGCATGCGGTTGAAAGTAAATCATGTATATCACAAGTATTTGAAGCTATTTCATACGTTTCGCATGGATTCCAAGATAACCCTTCTAATTCGTATTGATTTGAAGCTAATTCATGTGTTTCGCATGGATTTGAAGCTAACTCGTTTCTTTCGCATGCTGTTGAAGCTAAATCATGTATATCACAAGTATTTGAAGCTAAACCATTTGCTTCGCATGGATTCGAAGATCAGCCTTCTACTTCGCATTGATTTGATGCTAAATCATTTGTTTCGCAAGGATTTGAAGCTAACTCGTTTGTTTCGCATGCTGTTGAAGCTAAATCATGTATATCACAAGTATTTGAAGCTAAACCATTTGTATCGCATGGAATCGAAGATAAGCCACCTACTTCGCATTGATTTGAAGCAAAATCATGTGATTCTTATGGATTTGAAGCTGACTCGTTTATTTCGCATGCTGTTGAAGCTAAAATCAAGTGTATCACAAGTATTTGAAGATAACAATTTGCTTCGCATGGATTCAAAGATCAGCCTTCTACTTCGAATTGATTAGATGCTAAAACATGTGTTTCGCATGGGTTTGAAGCTAACTCGTTTGTTTCACCTGCATTTGAAGCTATATCACTTATATTCTCAAGTATGTGAAGCTAAATCATTCGTTTCGTATGGATTTGAAGCTAAGCCGTCAACTTCGCGTTGACTTGATGATAAATCATGTTTTTCGCTTGGACTTGAAGCTAACTCGTTTGTTTCGCATGCTGTTGAAAGCTAAATCATGTATATCACAAGTATTTGAAGCTAAATCATTTGTTTCGCATGGATTCGAAGATTAGCCTTCCACATCGCATTGATTTGAAGCAAAATCATGTGTTTTCGCATGGATTTGTATCGAACTCGTTTGTTTCGCATGCTGTTGAAGCTAAATCATGTATATCACAAGTATTTGAAGCTAAACTATTCGTTTCGCATGGATTCGAAGATAAGCCTTCCACTTCGCATTGATTTGAAGCAAAATCATGTGTTTCGCATGGATTTGCAGTTAACTCGTTTGTTTCGCTTGCAGTTAAAAGCGATATCAGGTATATCACAAGTATTTGAAGCTAAACCATTTGTTTCGCATGGATTCGAAGATCAGCCATCAACTTCGCATTAATTTTGATTGCTAAATCTTGTGTTTCGCATGGATTTGAAGCTGACTCGTTTGTTTCTCATGCTGTTGAAGCTAAATCATGTATACCACAAGTATTTGAAGCTAAACCATTTGTTTCGCATTGATTCGAAGATAAGCCTTCCACTTCGCATTGATTTGATGCTAAATCATGAGTTTCGCATGGATTTGAAACTAACTTGTTTGATTCGCGAGCAGTTGAAGCTAAATGAAGTGTATCACAAGTATTTGAAGCTAAAACCATTTGCTTCGCATGGATTCGAAGATCAGCCTTCTACTGCCGCATTGATTTGATGCTAAATCATGTGTTTCGCATGGATTTGAAGCTAGCTCGTTTGTTTCGCATGCTGTTGAAGCTAAATCATGTATATCACAAGTATTAGAAGCTAAACCATTTGTTTCGCATGGATTCGAAGATCAGCCTTCTACTTCGCATTGATTTTAATCTAAATCATGTGTTTCGCATGGATTTGAAGCTAACTCGATTGTTTCGCATGCTGTTGTAGCTAAATCATGTACATCACATGTATTTGAAGCTAAAACCATTTGTATCGCATGGAATCGAAGATAAGCCTCCTACTTCGCATTGATTTGAAGCTAAATCATGTGTTCGCATGGATTTGAAACTAACTTGTTTGATTCGCGAGCAGTTGAAGCTAAATGAAGTGGTATCACAAGTATTTGAAGCTAAACCATTTGCTTCGCATGGATTCGAAGATCAGCCTTCTACAGCGCATTGATTTGATGCTAAATCATGTGTTTCGCATGGATTTGAAGCTAGCTCGTTTGTTTCGCATGCTGTTGAAGCTAAATCATGTATATCACAAGTATTTGAAGCTAAACCATTTGATACGCATGGATTCGAAGATCAGCCTTCCACTTCGCATTGATTTGATGCTAAATCATGAGTTTCGCATGGATTTGAAACTAACTTGTTTGATTCGCGAGCAGTTGAAGCTAAATGAAGTGTATCACAAGTATTTGAAGCTAAACCATTTGCTTCGCATGGATTCGAAGATCAGCCTTCTACTGCGCATTGATTTGATGCTAAATCATGTGTTTTCGCATGGATTTGAAGCTAGCTCGTTTGTTTCGCATGCTGTTGAAGCTAAATCATGTATATCACAAGTATTTGAAGCTAAACCATTTGTTTCGCATTTATTCGAAGCTAAGCCTTCTACTTCGCATTGATTTGAGGCTAAATCATGTGTTTCGCTTGGTTTTGAAGCTAACTCGTTTTTTTCGCATGCAGTTGTAGCTAAATCATGTATATCACAAGTATTTGAAGCTAAACCATTTGTTTCGCATGGATTCGAAGATAAGCCTTCTACTTCGCATTGATTTTAATCTAAATCATGTGTTTCGCATGGATTTGAAGCTAGCTCGTTTGTGTCGCATGCAGTTGAAGCTAAATCATGTATATCACAAGTATTTGAAGCTAAACCATTTGCCTCGCATGGATTCGAAGATCAGCCATCAACTTCGCATTAATTTGAAGCTAAATCATGTGTTTCGCATGGATTATAAGCTAACTCGTTTGTTTCGCATGCAGTTGAAGCTAAATCATGTATATCACAAGTATTTGAAGCTAAACCATTTGTTTCGCATGGATTCGAAGATAAGCCTTCTACTTCGCATTGATTTTAATCTCAATCATGTGTTTCGCATGGATTTGAAGCTAACTCGATTGTTTCGCATGCTGTTGTAGCTAAATCATGTACATCACATGTATTTGAAGCTTAACCATTTGTATCGCATGGAATCGAAGATAACCCTTCTTCTTCGCATTGATTTGAAGCTAAATCATGTGTTCGCATGGATTTGAAACTAACTTGTTTGATTCGCGAGCAGTTGAAGCTAAATCAAGTGTATCACAAGTATTTGAAGCTAAACCATTTGCTTCGCATGGATTCGAAGGTAAGCCTTCCACTTCGCATTGATTTGAAGCTAAATCATGTGTTTCGCATGGATTTGAAGTTAACTCGTTTGTTTCGCATGCAGTTGAAGCTAAATCATGTATATCACAAGTATTTGAAGCCAAACCATTTGCTTCGCATGGATTCGAAAATCAGCCTTCTTCTTCGCATTGATTTGAAGCTAAATCATGTGTTCGCATGGATTTGAAACTAACTTGTTTGATTCGCGAGCGGTTGAAGCTAAATCAAGTGTATCACAAGTATTTGAAGCTAAACCATTTGCCTCGCATGGATTCGAAGGTAAGCCTTCCACTTCGCATTGATTTGAATCTAAATCATGTGTTTCGCATGGATTTGAAGTTAACTCGTTTGTTTCGCATGCAGTTGAAGCTAAATCATGTATATCACAAGTATTTGAAGCCAAACCATTTGCTTCGCATGGATTCGAAAATCAGCCTTCTACTTCGCATTGATTAGATGCTAAATCATGTGTTTCGCATGGATTTGAAGCTTACTCGTTTTATTCGCATGCAGTTGAAGCTAAATCATGTACATCACAAGTATTTGAAGCTAAACCATTTGTCTCGCATGGATTCGAAGATAATCCATGTTCTTCGCATTCATTTGAAGCTAAATCATGTGTTTCGATTGGATTTGAAGATAACTCGTTTGTTTCGCATGCAGTTGAAGCTGAATCATGTATATCACAAGTATTTGAAGCTAAACCATTTGATTCCCATGGATTTGAAGCTAAGCTTTCTACTTAGCATTGATTTGAAGATAAATCATGTTTTTCGCTTGGACTTGAAGTTAACTCGTTTGCTTCGCATGCTGTTGAAGCTAAATCATGTATATCACAAGTATTTGAAGCTATATCATATGTTTCGCATGGATTCGAAGATAAGCCTCCTACTTCGCATTGATTTGAAGCTAAATCATGTGTTTCGCATGGATTTGAATCTAACTCGTTTGTTTCGCATGCTGTTGAAGTTAAATCATGTATATCACATGTATTTGAAGCTATATCATTTGTTTCGCATGGATTCGAAGATAACCCTTCTAACTCGCATTCATTGGAACCTAAATCATGTGTTTCGCATGGATTTGAAGCTAACTCGTTTGTTTCGCATGCTGTTGAAGCTAAATCATGTATATCACACGTGTTTGAAGTTAAACAATTTGTTTCGCATGGTTTCGAAGATAATACATATACCTCGCATTAATTTGAAGCTAAATCATGTGTTTCGCATGGGTTTGAAGCTAACTCGTTTGTTTCGCCTGCATTTGAAGCTATATCACTTATATTCACAAGTATGTGAAGCTAAATCATTCGCTTCGCATGGATATGAAGCTAAGCCATCAACTTCGCGTTGACTTGATGCTAAATCATGTGTTTCGCATGGATTTGAAGCTAACTCGTTTGTTTCGCATGCAGTTGAAGCTGAATCATGAATATCACAAGTATTTGATGCTAATCTATTCGTTTCGCATGGATTCGAAGATAACCCTTCTTCTTCGCATTGATTTTAAGCTAAATCATGTGTTTCGCATGGATTTGAAGCTAACTCGTTTGTTTCGCATGCAGTTGAAGCTGAATCATGTATATCACAAGTATTTGAAGCTAAACCATTTGAATCCCATGGATTTGAAGCTAAGCTTTCTACTTAGCATTGATTTGAAGGTAAATCATGTTTTTCGCTTGGACTTGAAGTTAACTCGTTTATTTCGCATGCTGTTGAAGCTAAATCATGTATACCACAAGTATATGATGCTAATCCAATTGTTTCGCATGGCTTCTAAGATAAGCCTTCTACTTCGCATTGATTTGAAGCTAAATCATGTGTTTCGCATGGATTTGAATCAAACTCGTTTGTTTCGCATGCTGTTGAAGTTAAATCATGTATATCACCTGTATTTGAAGCTATTTCATTTGTTTCGCATTTATTCGAAGATAAGCCTTCTACTTCGCATTGATTTTAATCTAAATCATGTGTGTCGCATGGATTTGAAGCTAACTCGTTTGTTTCGCATACAGTTGAAGCTGAATCATGTATATCACAAGTATTTGAAGCTAAACCATTTGATTCCCATGGATTTAAAGCTAAGCTTTCTACTTAGCATTGATTTGAAGATAAATCATGTTTTTCGCTTGAACTTGAAGTTAACTCGTTTGCTTCGCATGCTGTTGAAGCTAAATCATGTATATCACAAGTATTTGAAGCTATATCATATGTTTCGCATGGATTCGAAGATAAGCCTCCTACTTCAAATTGATTTGAAGCTAAATCATGTGTTTCGCATGGATTTGAAGCTAACTCGTTTGTTTCGCATGCAGTTGAAGCTGAATCATGTATATCACAAGTAAGTGAAGCTAAACTATTCGTTTCGCATCGATTCGAAGAAAACCCTTCTTCTTCGCATTGATTTGAAGCTAGATCATGTGTTTCGCATGGATTTGAATCTAACTCGTTTATTTCGCATGCTGTTGAAGCTAAATCATGTATACCACAAGTATATGAAGCTAATCCAAATGTTTCGCATGGATTCGAACATAAGCCTTCTACTTCGCATTGATTTGAAGCTAAATCATGTGTTTCGCATGAATTTGAATCTAACTCGTTTGTTTCGCATGCTGTTGAAGCTAAATCGTGTATATCACAAGTATTTGAAGCTATATCATATGTTTCGCATGGATTCGAAGATAAGCCTCCTACTTCGCATTGATTTGAAGCTAAATCATGTGTTTCTCATGGATTTGAAGCTAACTCGTTTGGTTTGTTTGCAGTTGAAGCTAAATCATGTATATCACAAGTATTTGAAGCTAAACCATTTGCTTCGCATGGATTCGAAGATCAGCCTTCTACATCGCATTGATTTGATGCTAAATCATTTGTTTCGCAAGGATTTGAAGCTAACTCGTTTGTTTCGCATGCTGTTGAAGCTAAATCATGTATATCACAAGTATTTGAAGCTAAACCACTTGTATCGCATGGAATCGAAGATAAGCCACCTATTTCGCATTGATTTGAAGCAAAATCATGTGTTTCTCATGGATTTGAAGCTGACTCGTTTATTTCGCATGCTGTTGAAGCTAAATCAAGTGTATCACAAGTATTTGAAGCTAAATCATTTGTTTCGCATGGATTCGAAGATTAGCCTTCCACATCGCATTGAGTTGAAGCTAAATCATGTGTTTCTCATGGATTTGAAGTTAACTCGTTTGTTTCGCATGCAGTTGAAGCTAAATCAAGTGTATCACAAGTATTTGAAGCTAAACCATTTGCTTCGCATGGATTGCGAAGATCAGCCTTCTACTTCTCATTGATTAGATGCTAAATCATGCGTTTCGCATGGGTTTGAAGCTAACTCGTTTGTTTCGCCTGCATTTGAAGCTATAGCACTTATATTCTCAAGTATGTGTAGCTATATCATTCGTTTCGCATGGATTTGAAGCTAAGCCGTCAACTTCGCGTTGACTTGATGATAAATCATGTTTTTCGCTTGGACTTGAATTAACTCGTTTGTTTCGCATGCTGTTGAATGTAAATCATGTATATCACAAGTATTAGAAGCTAAACCATTTGTTTCGCATGGATTCCAAGATAACCCTTCTAATTCTCATTCATTTGAAGCAAAATCATGAGTTTCGCATGGATTTGAAGCTAACTCGTTTGTTTCGCATGCTGTTGAAGCTAAATCACGTATATCACAAGTATTTGAAGCTAAACCAATTGTTTCGCATGGATTCGAAGATAAGCCTCCTACTTCGCATTGATTTGAAGCTAAATCATGTGTTCGCATGGATTTGAAGCTAACTCGTATGGTTCGCATGCTGTTGAAGCTAAATCATGTATATCACAAGTATTTGAAGCTATATCATATGTTTCGCATGGATTCGAAGATAAGCCTCCTACTTCGCATTGATTTGAAGCTAAATCATGTGTTCGCATGGATTTGAAACTAACTTGTTTGATTCGCGAGCAGTTGAAGCTAAATGAAGTGTATCACAAGTATTTGAAGCTAAACCATTTGCTTCGCATGGATTCGAAGATCAGCCTTCTACTTCGCATTGATTTTAATCTAAATCATGTGTTTCGCATGGATTTGAAGCTAACTCGATTGTTTCGCATGCTGTTGTAGCTAAATCATGTACATCACATGTATTTGAAGCTAAACCATTTGTATCGCATGGAATCGAAGATAAGCCTCCTACTTCGCATTGATTTGAAGCTAAATCATGTGTTCGCATGGATTTGAAACTAACTTGTTTGATTCGCGAGCAGTTGAAGCTAAATGAAGTGTATCACAAGTATTTGAAGCTAAACCATTTGCTTCGCATGGATTCGAAGATCAGCCTTCTACAGCGCATTGATTTGATGCTAAATCATGTGTTTCGCATGGATTTGAAGCTAGCTCGTTTGTTTCGCATGCTGTTGAAGCTAAATCATGTATATCACAAGTATTTGAAGCTAAACCATTTGATACGCATGGATTCGAAGATCAGCCTTCCACTTCGCATTGATTTGATGCTAAATCATGAGTTTCGCATGGATTTGAAACTAACTTGTTTGATTCGCGAGCAGTTGAAGCTAAATGAAGTGTATCACAAGTATTTGAAGCTAAACCATTTGCTTCGCATGGATTCGAAGATAAGCCTTCTACTTCGCATTGATTTTAATCTAAATCATGTGTTTCGCATGGATTTGAAGCTAGCTCGTTTGTGTCGCATGCAGTTGAAGCTAAATCATGTATATCACAAGTATTTGAAGCTAAACCATTTGCCTCGCATGGATTCGAAGATCAGCCATCAACTTCGCATTAATTTGAAGCTAAATCATGTGTTTCGCATGGATTATAAGCTAACTCGTTTGTTTCGCATGCAGTTGAAGCTAAATCATGTATATCACAAGTATTTGAAGCTAAACCATTTGTTTCGCATGGATTCGAAGATAAGCCTTCTACTTCGCATTGATTTTAATCTAAATCATGTGTTTCGCATGGATTTGAAGCTAACTCGATTGTTTCGCATGCTGTTGTAGCTAAATCATGTACATCACATGTATTTGAAGCTAAACCATTTGTATCGCATGGAATCGAAGATAACCCTTCTTCTTCGCATTGATTTGAAGCTAAATCATGTGTTCGCATGGATTTGAAACTAACTTGTTTGATTCGCGAGCAGTTGAAGCTAAATCAAGTGTATCACAAGTATTTGAAGCTAAACCATTTGCTTCGCATGGATTCGAAGGTAAGCCTTCCACTTCGCATTGATTTGAAGCTAAATCATGTGTTTCGCATGGATTTGAAGTTAACTCGTTTGTTTCGCATGCAGTTGAAGCTAAATCATGTATATCACAAGTATTTGAAGCCAAACCATTTGCTTCGCATGGATTCGAAAATCAGCCTTCTTCTTCGCATTGATTTGAAGCTAAATCATGTGTTCGCATGGATTTGAAACTAACTTGTTTGATTCGCGAGCGGTTGAAGCTAAATCAAGTGTATCACAAGTATTTGAAGCTAAACCATTTGCCTCGCATGGATTCGAAGGTAAGCCTTCCACTTCGCATTGATTTGAATCTAAATCATGTGTTTCGCATGGATTTGAAGTTAACTCGTTTGTTTCGCATGCAGTTGAAGCTAAATCATGTATATCACAAGTATTTGAAGCCAAACCATTTGCTTCGCATGGATTCGAAAATCAGCCTTCTACTTCGCATTGATTAGATGCTAAATCATGTGTTTCGCATGGATTTGAAGCTTACTCGTTTTTTTCGCATGCAGTTGAAGCTAAATCATGTACATCACAAGTATTTGAAGCTAAACCATTTGTCTCGCATGGATTCGAAGATTATCCATGTTCTTCGCATTCATTTGAAGCTAAATCATGTGTTTCGATTGGATTTGAAGATAACTCGTTTGTTTCGCATGCAGTTGAAGCTGAATCATGTATATCACAAGTATTTGAAGCTAAACCATTTGATTCCCATGGATTTGAAGCTAAGCTTTCTACTTAGCATTGATTTGAAGATAAATCATGTTTTTCGCTTGGACTTGAAGTTAACTCGTTTGCTTCGCATGCTGTTGAAGCTAAATCATGTATATCACAAGTATTTGAAGCTATATCATATGTTTCGCATGGATTCGAAGATAAGCCTCCTACTTCGCATTGATTTGAAGCTAAATCATGTGTTTCGCATGGATTTGAATCTAACTCGTTTGTTTCGCATGCTGTTGAAGTTAAATCATGTATATCACATGTATTTGAAGCTATATCATTTGTTTCGCATGGATTCGAAGATAACCCTTCTAACTCGCATTCATTGGAACCTAAATCATGTGTTTCGCATGGATTTGAAGCTAACTCGTTTGTTTCGCATGCTGTTGAAGCTAAGTCATGTATATCACGCGTGTTTGAAGTTAAACAATTTGTTTCGCATGGTTTCGAAGATAATACATATACTTCGCATTAATTTGAAGCTAAATCATGTGTTTCGCATGGGTTTGAAGCTAACTCGTTTGTTTCGCCTGCATTTGAAGCTATATCACTTATATTCACAAGTATGTGAAGCTAAATCATTCGCTTCGCATGGATATGAAGCTAAGCCATCAACTTCGCGTTGACTTGATGCTAAATCATGTGTTTCGCATGGATTTGAAGCTAACTCGTTTGTTTCGCATGCAGTTGAAGCTGAATCATGAATATCACAAGTATTTGAAGCTAATCTATTCGTTTCGCATGGATTCGAAGATAACCCTTCTTCTTCGCATTGATTTTAAGCTAAATCATGTGTTTCGCATGGATTTGAAGCTAACTCGTTTGTTTCGCATGCAGTTGAAGCTGAATCATGTATATCACAAGTATTTGAAGCTAAACCATTTGAATCCCATGGATTTGAAGCTAAGCTTTCTACTTAGCATTGATTTGAAGGTAAATCATGTTTTTCGCTTGGACTTGAAGTTAACTCGTTTATTTCGCATGCTGTTGAAGCTAAATCATGTATACCACAAGTATATGATGCTAATCCAATTGTTTCGCATGGCTTCTAAGATAAGCCTTCTACTTCGCATTGATTTGAAGCTAAATCATGTGTTTCGCATGGATTTGAATCAAACTCGTTTGTTTCGCATGCTGTTGAAGTTAAATCATGTATATCACCTGTATTTGAAGCTATTTCATTTGTTTCGCATTTATTCGAAGATAAGCCTTCTACTTCGCATTGATTTTAATCTAAATCATGTGTTTCGCATGGATTTGAAGCTAACTCGTTTGTTTCGCATACAGTTGAAGCTGAATCATGTATATCACAAGTATTTGAAGCTAAACCATTTGATTCCCATGGATTTAAAGCTAAGCTTTCTACTTAGCATTGATTTGAAGATAAATCATGTTTTTCGCTTGAACTTGAAGTTAACTCGTTTGCTTCGCATGCTGTTGAAGCTAAATCATGTATATCACAAGTATTTGAAGCTATATCATATGTTTCGCATGGATTCGAAGATAAGCCTCCTACTTCAAATTGATTTGAAGCTAAATCATGTGTTTCGCATGGATTTGAAGCTAACTCGTTTGTTTCGCATGCAGTTGAAGCTGAGTCATGTATATCACAAGTAATTGAAGCTAAACTATTCGTTTCGCATCGATTCGAAGAAAACCCTTCTTCTTCGCATTGATTTGAAGCTAGATCATGTGTTTCGCATGGATTTGAATCTAACTCGTTTATTTCGCATGCTGTTGAAGCTAAATCATGTATACCACAAGTATATGAAGCTAATCCAATTGTTTCGCATGGATTCGAACATAAGCCTTCTACTTCGCATTGATTTGAAGCTAAATCATGTGTTTCGCATGAATTTGAATCTAACTCGTTTGTTTCGCATGCTGTTGAAGCTAAATCGTGTATATCACAAGTATTTGAAGCTATATCATATGTTTCGCATGGATTCGAAGATAAGCCTCCTACTTCGCATTGATTTGAAGTTAAATCATGTGTTTCTCATGGATTTGAAGCTAACTCGTTTGGTTTGTTTGCAGTTGAAGCTAAATCATGTATATCACAAGTATTTGAAGCTAAACCATTTGCTTCGCATGGATTCGAAGATCAGCCTTCTACATCGCATTGATTTGATGCTAAATCATTTGTTTCGCAAGGATTTGAAGCTAACTCGTTTGTTTCGCATGCTGTTGAAGCTAAATCATGTATATCACAAGTATTTGAAGCTAAACCACTTGTATCGCATGGATTCGAAGATAATCCATGTTCTTCGCATTCATTTGAAGCTAAATCATGTGTTTCGATTGGATTTGAAGATAACTCGTTTGTTTCGCATGCAGTTGAAGCTGAATCATGTATATCACAAGTATTTGAAGCTAAACCATTTGATTCCCATGGATTTGAAGCTAAGCTTTCTACTTAGCATTGATTTGAAGATAAATCATGTTTTTCGCTTGGACTTGAAGTTAACTCGTTTGCTTCGCATGCTGTTGAAGCTAAATCATGTATATCACAAGTATTTGAAGCTATATCATATGTTTCGCATGGATTCGAAGATAAGCCTCCTACTTCGCATTGATTTGAAGCTAAATCATGTGTTTCGCATGGATTTGAATCTAACTCGTTTGTTTCGCATGCTGTTGAAGTTAAATCATGTATATCACATGTATTTGAAGCTATATCATTTGTTTCGCATGGATTCGAAGATAACCCTTCTAACTCGCATTCATTGGAACCTAAATCATGTGTTTCGCATGGATTTGAAGCTAACTCGTTTGTTTCGCATGCTGTTGAAGCTAAATCATGTATATCACACGTGTTTGAAGTTAAACAATTTGTTTCGCATGGTTTCGAAGATAATACATATACTTCGCATTAATTTGAAGCTAAATCATGTGTTTCGCATGGGTTTGAAGCTAACTCGTTTGTTTCGCCTGCATTTGAAGCTATATCACTTATATTCACAAGTATGTGAAGCTAAATCATTCGCTTCGCATGGATATGAAGCTAAGCCATCAACTTCGCGTTGACTTGATGCTAAATCATGTGTTTCGCATGGATTTGAAGCTAACTCGTTTGTTTCGCATGCAGTTGAAGCTGAATCATGAATATCACAAGTATTTGAAGCTAATCTATTCGTTTCGCATGGATTCGAAGATATCCCTTCTTCTTCGCATTGATTTTAAGCTAAATCATGTGTTTCGCATGGATTTGAAGCTAACTCGTTTGTTTCGCATGCAGTTGAAGCTGAATCATGTATATCACAAGTATTTGAAGCTAAACCATTTGAATCCCATGGATTTGAAGCTAAGCTTTCTACTTAGCATTGATTTGAAGGTAAATCATGTTTTTCGCTTGGACTTGAAGTTAACTCGTTTATTTCGCATGCTGTTGAAGCTAAATCATGTATACCACAAGTATATGATGCTAATCCAATTGTTTCGCATGGCTTCTAAGATAAGCCTTCTACTTCGCATTGATTTGAAGCTAAATCATGTGTTTCGCATGGATTTGAATCAAACTCGTTTGTTTCGCATGCTGTTGAAGTTAAATCATGTATATCACCTGTATTTGAAGCTATTTCATTTGTTTCGCATTTATTCGAAGATAAGCCTTCTACTTCGCATTGATTTTAATCTAAATCATGTGTTTCGCATGGATTTGAAGCTAACTCGTTTGTTTCGCATACAGTTGAAGCTGAATCATGTATATCACAAGTATTTGAAGCTAAACCATTTGATTCCCATGGATTTAAAGCTAAGCTTTCTACTTAGCATTGATTTGAAGATAAATCATGTTTTTCGCTTGAACTTGAAGTTAACTCGTTTGCTTCGCATGCTGTTGAAGCTAAATCATGTATATCACAAGTATTTGAAGCTATATCATATGTTTCGCATGGATTCGAAGATAAGCCTCCTACTTCAAATTGATTTGAAGCTAAATCATGTGTTTCGCATGGATTTGAAGCTAACTCGTTTGTTTCGCATGCAGTTGAAGCTGAATCATGTATATCACAAGTAATTGAAGCTAAACTATTCGTTTCGCATCGATTCGAAGAAAACCCTTCTTCTTCGCATTGATTTGAAGCTAGATCATGTGTTTCGCATGGATTTGAATCTAACTCGTTTATTTCGCATGCTGTTGAAGCTAAATCATGTATACCACAAGTATATGAAGCTAATCCAATTGTTTCGCATGGATTCGAACATAAGCCTTCTACTTCGCATTGATTTGAAGCTAAATCATGTGTTTCGCATGAATTTGAATCTAACTCGTTTGTTTCGCATGCTGTTGAAGCTAAATCGTGTATATCACAAGTATTTGAAGCTATATCATATGTTTCGCATGGATTCGAAGATAAGCCTCCTACTTCGCATTGATTTGAAGCTAAATCATGTGTTTCTCATGGATTTGAAGCTAACTCGTTTGGTTTGTTTGCAGTTGAAGCTAAATCATGTATATCACAAGTATTTGAAGCTAAACCATTTGCTTCGCATGGATTCGAAGATCAGCCTTCTACATCGCATTGATTTGATGCTAAATCATTTGTTTCGCAAGGATTTGAAGCTAACTCGTTTGTTTCGCATGCTGTTGAAGCTAAATCATGTATATCACAAGTATTTGAAGCTAAACCACTTGTATCGCATGGAATCGAAGATAAGCCACCTATTTCGCATTGATTTGAAGCAAAATCATGTGTTTCTCATGGATTTGAAGCTGACTCGTTTATTTCGCATGCTGTTGAAGCTAAATCAAGTGTATCACAAGTATTTGAAGCTAAATCATTTGTTTCGCATGGATTCGAAGATTAGCCTTCCACATCGCATTGAGTTGAAGCTAAATCATGTGTTTCTCATGGATTTGAAGTTAACTCGTTTGTTTCGCATGCAGTTGAAGCTAAATCAAGTGTATCACAAGTATTTGAAGCTAAACCATTTGCTTCGCATGGATTGCGAAGATCAGCCTTCTACTTCTCATTGATTAGATGCTAAATCATGCGTTTCGCATGGGTTTGAAGCTAACTCGTTTGTTTCGCCTGCATTTGAAGCTATAGCACTTATATTCTCAAGTATGTGTAGCTATATCATTCGTTTCGCATGGATTTGAAGCTAAGCCGTCAACTTCGCGTTGACTTGATGATAAATCATGTTTTTCGCTTGGACTTGAATTAACTCGTTTGTTTCGCATGCTGTTGAATGTAAATCATGTATATCACAAGTATTAGAAGCTAAACCATTTGTTTCGCATGGATTCCAAGATAACCCTTCTAATTCTCATTCATTTGAAGCAAAATCATGAGTTTCGCATGGATTTGAAGCTAACTCGTTTGTTTCGCATGCTGTTGAAGCTAAATCACGTATATCACAAGTATTTGAAGCTAAACCAATTGTTTCGCATGGATTCGAAGATAAGCCTCCTACTTCGCATTGATTTGAAGCTAAATCATGTGTTCGCATGGATTTGAAGCTAACTCGTATGGTTCGCATGCTGTTGAAGCTAAATCATGTATATCACAAGTATTTGAAGCTATATCATATGTTTCGCATGGATTCGAAGATAAGCCTCCTACTTCGCATTGATTTGAAGCTAAATCATGTGTTCGCATGGATTTGAAACTAACTTGTTTGATTCGCGAGCAGTTGAAGCTAAATGAAGTGTATCACAAGTATTTGAAGCTAAACCATTTGCTTCGCATGGATTCGAAGATCAGCCTTCTACTTCGCATTGATTTTAATCTAAATCATGTGTTTCGCATGGATTTGAAGCTAACTCGATTGTTTCGCATGCTGTTGTAGCTAAATCATGTACATCACATGTATTTGAAGCTAAACCATTTGTATCGCATGGAATCGAAGATAAGCCTCCTACTTCGCATTGATTTGAAGCTAAATCATGTGTTCGCATGGATTTGAAACTAACTTGTTTGATTCGCGAGCAGTTGAAGCTAAATGAAGTGTATCACAAGTATTTGAAGCTAAACCATTTGCTTCGCATGGATTCGAAGATCAGCCTTCTACAGCGCATTGATTTGATGCTAAATCATGTGTTTCGCATGGATTTGAATATAGCTTGTTTGTTTCGCATGCAGTTGAAGCTAAATCATGTATATCACAAGTATTTGAAGCTAAACCATTTGATACGCATGGATTCGAAGATCAGCCTTCCACTTCGCATTGATTTGATGCTAAATCATGAGTTTCGCATGGATTTGAAACTAACTTGTTTGATTCGCGAGCAGTTGAAGCTAAATGAAGTGTATCACAAGTATTTGAAGCTAAACCATTTGCTTCGCATGGATTCGAAGATCAGCCTTCTACTGCGCATTGATTTGATGCTAAATCATGTGTTTCGCATGGATTTGAAGCTAGCTCGTTTGTTTCGCATGCTGTTGAAGCTAAATCATGTATATCACAAGTATTTGAAGCTAAACCATTTGTTTCGCATTTATTCGAAGCTAAGCCTTCTACTTCGCATTGATTTGAGGCTAAATCATGTGTTTCGCTTGGTTTTGAAGCTAACTCGTTTTTTTCGCATGCAGTTGTAGCTAAATCATGTATATCACAAGTATTTGAAGCTAAACCATTTGTTTCGCATGGATTCGAAGATAAGCCTTCTACTTCGCATTGATTTTAATCTAAATCATGTGTTTCGCATGGATTTGAAGCTAGCTCGTTTGTGTCGCATGCAGTTGAAGCTAAATCATGTATATCACAAGTATTTGAAGCTAAACCATTTGCCTCGCATGGATTCGAAGATCAGCCATCAACTTCGCATTAATTTGAAGCTAAATCATGTGTTTCGCATGGATTATAAGCTAACTCGTTTGTTTCGCATGCAGTTGAAGCTAAATCATGTATATCACAAGTATTTGAAGCTAAACCATTTGTTTCGCATGGATTCGAAGATAAGCCTTCTACTTCGCATTGATTTTAATCTAAATCATGTGTTTCGCATGGATTTGAAGCTAACTCGATTGTTTCGCATGCTGTTGTAGCTAAATCATGTACATCACATGTATTTGAAGCTAAACCATTTGTATCGCATGGAATCGAAGATAACCCTTCTTCTTCGCATTGATTTGAAGCTAAATCATGTGTTCGCATGGATTTGAAACTAACTTGTTTGATTCGCGAGCAGTTGAAGCTAAATCAAGTGTATCACAAGTATTTGAAGCTAAACCATTTGCTTCGCATGGATTCGAAGATAAGCCTTCCACTTCGCATTGATTTGAAGCTAAATCATGTGTTTCGCATGGATTTGAAGTTAACTCGTTTGTTTCGCATGCAGTTGAAGCTAAATCATGTATATCACAAGTATTTGAAGCCAAACCATTTGCTTCGCATGGATTCGAAAATCAGCCTTCTTCTTCGCATTGATTTGAAGCTAAATCATGTGTTCGCATGGATTTGAAACTAACTTGTTTGATTCGCGAGCGGTTGAAGCTAAATCAAGTGTATCACAAGTATTTGAAGCTAAACCATTTGCCTCGCATGGATTCGAAGGTAAGCCTTCCACTTCGCATTGATTTGAATCTAAATCATGTGTTTCGCATGGATTTGAAGTTAACTCGTTTGTTTCGCATGCAGTTGAAGCTAAATCATGTATATCACAAGTATTTGAAGCCAAACCATTTGCTTCGCATGGATTCGAAAATCAGCCTTCTACTTCGCATTGATTAGATGCTAAATCATGTGTTTCGCATGGATTTGAAGCTTACTCGTTTTTTTCGCATGCAGTTGAAGCTAAATCATGTACATCACAAGTATTTGAAGCTAAACCATTTGTCTCGCATGGATTCGAAGATAATCCATGTTCTTCGCATTCATTTGAAGCTAAATCATGTGTTTCGATTGGATTTGAAGATAACTCGTTTGTTTCGCATGCAGTTGAAGCTGAATCATGTATATCACAAGTATTTGAAGCTAAACCATTTGATTCCCATGGATTTGAAGCTAAGCTTTCTACTTAGCATTGATTTGAAGATAAATCATGTTTTTCGCTTGGACTTGAAGTTAACTCGTTTGCTTCGCATGCTGTTGAAGCTAAATCATGTATATCACAAGTATTTGAAGCTATATCATATGTTTCGCATGGATTCGAAGATAAGCCTCCTACTTCGCATTGATTTGAAGCTAAATCATGTGTTTCGCATGGATTTGAATCTAACTCGTTTGTTTCGCATGCTGTTGAAGTTAAATCATGTATATCACATGTATTTGAAGCTATATCATTTGTTTCGCATGGATTCGAAGATAACCCTTCTAACTCGCATTCATTGGAACCTAAATCATGTGTTTCGCATGGATTTGAAGCTAACTCGTTTGTTTCGCATGCTGTTGAAGCTAAATCATGTATATCACACGTGTTTGAAGTTAAACAATTTGTTTCGCATGGTTTCGAAGATAATACATATACTTCGCATTAATTTGAAGCTAAATCATGTGTTTCGCATGGGTTTGAAGCTAACTCGTTTGTTTCGCCTGCATTTGAAGCTATATCACTTATATTCACAAGTATGTGAAGCTAAATCATTCGCTTCGCATGGATATGAAGCTAAGCCATCAACTTCGCGTTGACTTGATGCTAAATCATGTGTTTCGCATGGATTTGAAGCTAACTCGTTTGTTTCGCATGCAGTTGAAGCTGAATCATGAATATCACAAGTATTTGAAGCTAATCTATTCGTTTCGCATGGATTCGAAGATAACCCTTCTTCTTCGCATTGATTTTAAGCTAAATCATGTGTTTCGCATGGATTTGAAGCTAACTCGTTTGTTTCGCATGCAGTTGAAGCTGAATCATGTATATCACAAGTCTTTGAAGCTAAACCATTTGAATCCCATGGATTTGAAGCTAAGCTTTCTACTTAGCATTGATTTGAAGGTAAATCATGTTTTTCGCTTGGACTTGAAGTTAACTCGTTTATTTCGCATGCTGTTGAAGCTAAATCATGTATACCACAAGTATATGATGCTAATCCAATTGTTTCGCATGGCTTCTAAGATAAGCCTTCTACTTCGCATTGATTTGAAGCTAAATCATGTGTTTCGCATGGATTTGAATCAAACTCGTTTGTTTCGCATGCTGTTGAAGTTAAATCATGTATATCACCTGTATTTGAAGCTATTTCATTTGTTTCGCATTTATTCGAAGATAAGCCTTCTACTTCGCATTGATTTTAATCTAAATCATGTGTTTCGCATGGATTTGAAGCTAACTCGTTTGTTTCGCATACAGTTGAAGCTGAATCATGTATATCACAAGTATTTGAAGCTAAACCATTTGATTCCCATGGATTTAAAGCTAAGCTTTCTACTTAGCATTGATTTGAAGATAAATCATGTTTTTCGCTTGAACTTGAAGTTAACTCGTTTGCTTCGCATGCTGTTGAAGCTAAATCATGTATATCACAAGTATTTGAAGCTATATCATATGTTTCGCATGGATTCGAAGATAAGCCTCCTACTTCAAATTGATTTGAAGCTAAATCATGTGTTTCGCATGGATTTGAAGCTAACTCGTTTGTTTCGCATGCAGTTGAAGCTGAATCATGTATATCACAAGTAATTGAAGCTAAACTATTCGTTTCGCATCGATTCGAAGAAAACCCTTCTTCTTCGCATTGATTTGAAGCTAGATCATGTGTTTCGCATGGATTTGAATCTAACTCGTTTATTTCGCATGCTGTTGAAGCTAAATCATGTATACCACAAGTATATGAAGCTAATCCAATTGTTTCGCATGGATTCGAACATAAGCCTTCTACTTCGCATTGATTTGAAGCTAAATCATGTGTTTCGCATGAATTTGAATCTAACTCGTTTGTTTCGCATGCTGTTGAAGCTAAATCGTGTATATCACAAGTATTTGAAGCTATATCATATGTTTCGCATGGATTCGAAGATAAGCCTCCTACTTCGCATTGATTTGAAGCTAAATCATGTGTTTCTCATGGATTTGAAGCTAACTCGTTTGGTTTGTTTGCAGTTGAAGCTAAATCATGTATATCACAAGTATTTGAAGCTAAACCATTTGCTTCGCATGGATTCGAAGATCAGCCTTCTACATCGCATTGATTTGATGCTAAATCATTTGTTTCGCAAGGATTTGAAGCTAACTCGTTTGTTTCGCATGCTGTTGAAGCTAAATCATGTATATCACAAGTATTTGAAGCTAAACCACTTGTATCGCATGGAATCGAAGATAAGCCACCTATTTCGCATTGATTTGAAGCAAAATCATGTGTTTCTCATGGATTTGAAGCTGACTCGTTTATTTCGCATGCTGTTGAAGCTAAATCAAGTGTATCACAAGTATTTGAAGCTAAATCATTTGTTTCGCATGGATTCGAAGATTAGCCTTCCACATCGCATTGAGTTGAAGCTAAATCATGTGTTTCTCATGGATTTGAAGTTAACTCGTTTGTTTCGCATGCAGTTGAAGCTAAATCAAGTGTATCACAAGTATTTGAAGCTAAACCATTTGCTTCGCATGGATTGCGAAGATCAGCCTTCTACTTCTCATTGATTAGATGCTAAATCATGCGTTTCGCATGGGTTTGAAGCTAACTCGTTTGTTTCGCCTGCATTTGAAGCTATAGCACTTATATTCTCAAGTATGTGTAGCTATATCATTCGTTTCGCATGGATTTGAAGCTAAGCCGTCAACTTCGCGTTGACTTGATGATAAATCATGTTTTTCGCTTGGACTTGAATTAACTCGTTTGTTTCGCATGCTGTTGAATGTAAATCATGTATATCACAAGTATTAGAAGCTAAACCATTTGTTTCGCATGGATTCCAAGATAACCCTTCTAATTCTCATTCATTTGAAGCAAAATCATGAGTTTCGCATGGATTTGAAGCTAACTCGTTTGTTTCGCATGCTGTTGAAGCTAAATCACGTATATCACAAGTATTTGAAGCTAAACCAATTGTTTCGCATGGATTCGAAGATAAGCCTCCTACTTCGCATTGATTTGAAGCTAAATCATGTGTTCGCATGGATTTGAAGCTAACTCGTATGGTTCGCATGCTGTTGAAGCTAAATCAAGTGTATCACAAGTATTTGAAGCTAAACCATTTGTTTCGCATGGATTCGAATATCAGCCTTCTACTTCGCATTGATTTGAAGTTAAATCATATGCTTCGCATGGATTTGAAGCTAACTCGTTTGTTTTGTTTGTAGTTGAAGCTAAATCATGTATATCACAGGTATATCAAGGTAATCCATTTGTGCCGCACTTATTCGAAGCTAAGCCTTCTACTTCGCATTGATTTGAGGCTAAATCATGTGTTTCGCTTGGATTTGAAGCTAACTCATTTGTTTCGCATGCGGTTGAAAGTAAATCATGTATATCACAAGTATTTGAAGCTATATCATACGTTTCGCATGGATTCCAAGATAACCCTTCTAATTCGTATTGATTTGAAGCTAATTCATGTGTTTCGCATGGATTTGAAGCTAACTCGTTTCTTTCGCATGCTGTTGAAGCTAAATCATGTATATCGCAAGTATTTGAAGCTAAACCATTTGCTTCGCATGGATTCGAAGATCAGCCTTCTACTTCGCATTGATTTGATGCTAAATCATTTGTTTCGCAAGGATTTGAAGCTAACTCGTTTGTTTCGCATGCTGTTGAAGCTAAATCATGTATATCACAAGTATTTGAAGCTAAACCATTTGTATCGCATGGAATCGAAGATAAGCCACCTACTTCGCATTGATTTGAAGCAAAATCATGTGATTCTTATGGATTTGAAGCTGACTCGTTTATTTCGCATGCTGTTGAAGCTAAATCAAGTGTATCACAAGTATTTGAAGATAACAATTTGCTTCGCATGGATTCAAAGATCAGCCTTCTACTGCGCATTGATTTGATGCTAAATCATGTGTTTCGCATGGATTTGAAGCTAGCTCGTTTGTTTCGCATGCTGTTGAAGCTAAATCATGTATATCACAAGTATTAGAAGCTAAACCATTTGTTTCGCATGGATTCGAAGATCAGCCTTCTACTTCGCATTGATTTGAAGCTAAATCATGTGTTTCGCATGGATTTGAAGCTTACTCGTTTTTTTCGCATGCAGTTGAAGCTAAATCATGTACATCACAAGTATTTGAAGCTAAACCATTTGTCTCGCATGGATTCGAAGATAATCCATGTTCTTCGCATTCATTTGAAGCTAAATCATGTGTTTCGATTGGATTTGAAGATAACTCGTTTGTTTCGCATGCTGTTGAAGCTAAATCATGTATATCACAAGTATTTGAAGCTAAATCATTTGTTTCGCATGGATTCGAAGATTAGCCTTCCACATCGCATTGATTTGAAGCAAAATCATGTGTTTCGCATGGATTTGTATCGAACTCGTTTGTTTCGCATGCTGTTGAAGCTAAATCATGTATATCACAAGTATTTGAAGCTAAACTATTCGTTTCGCATGGATTCGAAGATAAGCCTTCCACTTCGCATTGATTTGAAGCTAAATCATGTGTTTCGCATGGATTTGCAGTTAACTCGTTTGTTTCGCTTGCAGTTAAAGCTATATCAGGTATATCACAAGTATTTGAAGCTAAACCATTTGTTTCGCATGGATTCGAAGATCAGCCATCAACTTCGCATTAATTTGATGCTAAATCTTGTGTTTCGCATGGATTTGAAGCTGACTCGTTTGTTTCTCATGCTGTTGAAGCTAAATCATGTATACCACAAGTATTTGAAGCTAAACCATTTGTTTCGCATCGATTCGAAGATAAGCCTTCCACTTCGCATTGATTTGATGCTAAATCATGAGTTTCGCATGGATTTGAAACTAACTTGTTTGATTCGCGAGCAGTTGAAGCTAAATGAAGTGTATCACAAGTATTTGAAGCTAAACCATTTGCTTCGCATGGATTCGAAGATCAGCCTTCTTCTGCGCATTGATTTGATGCTAAATCATGTGTTTCGCATGGATTTGAAGCTAGCTCGTTTGTTTCGCATGCTGTTGAAGCTAAATCATGTATATCACAAGTATTAGAAGCTAAACCATTTGTTTCGCATGGATTCGAAGATCAGCCTTCTACTTCGCATTGATTTTAATCTAAATCATGTGTTTCGCATGGATTTGAAGCTAACTCGATTGTTTCGCATGCTGTTGTAGCTAAATCATGTACATCACATGTATTTGAAGCTAAACCATTTGTATCGCATGGAATCGAAGATAAGCCTCCTACTTCGCATTGATTTGAAGCTAAATCATGTGTTCGCATGGATTTGAAACTAACTTGTTTGATTCGCGAGCAGTTGAAGCTAAATGAAGTGTATCACAAGTATTTGAAGCTAAACCATTTGCTTCGCATTTATTCGAAGCTAAGCCTTCTACTTCGCATTGATTTGAGGCTAAATCATGTGTTTCGCTTGGTTTTGAAGCTAACTCGTTTTTTTCGCATGCAGTTGTAGCTAAATCATGTATATCACAAGTATTTGAAGCTAAACCATTTGTTTCGCATGGATTCGAAGATAAGCCTTCTACTTCGCATTGATTTTAATCTAAATCATGTGTTTCGCATGGATTTGAAGCTAGCTCGTTTGTGTCGCATGCAGTTGAAGCTAAATCATGTATATCACAAGTATTTGAAGCTAAACCATTTGCCTCGCATGGATTCGAAGATCAGCCATCAACTTCGCATTAATTTGAAGCTAAATCATGTGTTTCGCATGGATTATAAGCTAACTCGTTTGTTTCGCATGCAGTTGAAGCTAAATCATGTATATCACAAGTATTTGAAGCTAAACCATTTGTTTCGCATGGATTCGAAGATAAGCCTTCTACTTCGCATTGATTTTAATCTAAATCATGTGTTTCGCATGGATTTGAAGCTAACTCGATTGTTTCGCATGCTGTTGTAGCTAAATCATGTACATCACATGTATTTGAAGCTAAACCATTTGTATCGCATGGAATCGAAGATAACCCTTCTTCTTCGCATTGATTTGAAGCTAAATCATGTGTTCGCATGGATTTGAAACTAACTTGTTTGATTCGCGAGCAGTTGAAGCTAAATCAAGTGTATCACAAGTATTTGAAGCTAAACCATTTGCTTCGCATGGATTCGAAGGTAAGCCTTCCACTTCGCATTGATTTGAAGCTAAATCATGTGTTTCGCATGGATTTGAAGTTAACTCGTTTGTTTCGCATGCAGTTGAAGCTAAATCATGTATATCACAAGTATTTGAAGCCAAACCATTTGCTTCGCAAGGATTCGAAAATCAGCCTTCTTCTTCGCATTGATTTGAAGCTAAATCATGTGTTCGCATGGATTTGAAACTAACTTGTTTGATTCGCGAGCGGTTGAAGCTAAATCAAGTGTATCACAAGTATTTGAAGCTAAACCATTTGCTTCGCATGGATTCGAAGGTAAGCCTTCCACTTCGCATTGATTTGAAGCTAAATCATGTGTTTCGCATGGATTTGAAGTTAACTCGTTTGTTTCGCATGCAGTTGAAGCTAAATCATGTATATCACAAGTATTTGAAGCCAAACCATTTGCTTCGCATGGATTCGAAAATCAGCCTTCTACTTCGCATTGATTAGATGCTAAATCATGTGTTTCGCATGGATTTGAAGCTAACTCGTTTTTTTCGCATGCAGTTGAAGCTAAATCATGTACATCACAAGTATTTGAAGCTAAACCATTTGTTTCGCATGGATTCGAAGATAATCCATGTTCTTCGCATTCATTTGAAGCTAAATCATGTGTTTCGATTGGATTTGAAGATAACTCGTTTGTTTCGCATGCAGTTGAAGCTGAATCATGTATATCACAAGTATTTGAAGCTAAACCATTTGATTCCCATGGATTCGAAGATAAGCCTCCTACTTCGCATTGATTTTAAGCTAAATCATGTGTTTCGCATGGATTTGAAGCTAACTCGTTTGTTTCGCATGCTGTTGAAGCTAAATCATGTATATCACAAGTATATAAAGCTAATCCATTTGTTTCGCATGGTTTCGAAGATAAGCCTTCTACTTCGCATTGATATTAATCTAAATCATGTGTTTCGCATGGATTTGAAGCTAACTCGTTTGTTTCGCATGCAGTTGAAGCTGAATCATGAATATCAAAAGTATTTGAAGCTAATCTATTCGTTTCACATGGATTCGAAGATAACCCTTCTTCTTCGCATTGATTTGAAGATAAATCATGTTTTTCGCTTGGACTTGAAGTAAACTCGTTTGCATCGCATGCTGTTGAAGCTAAATCATGTATATCACAAGTATTTGAAGCTATATCATATGTTTCGCATGGATTCGAAGATAAGCCTCCTACTTCGCATTGATTTGAAGATAAATCATGTGTTTCGCATGGATTTGAATCTATCTCGTTTGTTTCGCATGCTGTTGGAACTAAATCATGTATATCACAAGTATTTGAAGCTATATCATTTGTTTCGCATTTATTCGAAGATAAGCCTTCTACTTCGCATTGATTTTAATCTAAATCATGTGTTTCGCATGGATTTGAAGCTAACTCGTTTGTTTCGCATGCAGTTGAAGCTGAATCATGTATATCACAAGTATTTGAAGCTAAACCATTTGAATCCCATGGATTTGAAGCTAAGCTTTCTACTTAGCATTGATTTGAAGATAAATCATGTTTTTCGCTTGGACTTGAAGTTAACTCGTTTGCTTCGCATGCTGTTGAAGTTAAATCATGTATATCACAAGTATTTGAAGCTATATCATATGTTTCGCATGGATTCGAAGATAACACTTCTAATTCGCATTGATTTGAAGCTAAATCATGTGTTTCTCATGGATTTGAAGCTAACTCGTTTGTTTCGCATGCAGTTGAAGCTGAATCATGTATATCACAAGTAATTGAAGCTAAACTATTCGTTTCGCATCGATTCGAAGATAACCCTTCTTCTTCGCATTGATTTGAAGCTAGATCATGTGTTTCGCTTTGACTTGAAGTTAACTCGTTTATTTCGCATGCTGTTGAAGCTAAATCATGTATACCACAAGTATATGAAGCTAATCCAATTGTTTCGCATGGATTCGAACATAAGCCTTCTACTTCGCATTGATTTGAAGCTAAATCATGTGTTTCGCATGAATTTGAAGCTAACTCGTTTGTTTCGCATGCTGTTGAAGCTAAATCGTGTATATCACAAGTATTTGAAGCTATATCATATGTTTCGCATGGATTCGAAGATAAGCCTCCTACTTCGCATTGATTTGAAGCTAAGTCATGTGTTTCGCATGGATTTGAAGCTAACTCGTTTGTTTCGCATGCAGTTGAATCTGAACCATGTATATCACAAGTATTTGAAGCTATATCATATGTTTCGCATGGATTCGAAGGTAAGCCGTCTACTTCGCATTGATTTGATGCTAAATCATGTGTTTCCCATGGATTTGAAGCTAACTCGTTTGTTTCGCATGCAGTTGAAGCTATATCATGTATATCCAAGTATTTGAAGCTAAACCATTTGTTTCGCATGGATTCGAACATAAGCCTTCTACTTCGCATTGATTTGAAGCTAAATCATGTGTTTCGCATGAATTTGAAGCTAACTCGTTTGTTTCGCATGCTGTTGAAGCTAAATCGAGTATATCACAAGTATTTGAAGCTATATCATATGTTTCGCATGGATTCGAAGATAAGCCTCCTACTTCGCATTGATTTGAAGCTAAGTCATGTGTTTCGCATGGATTTGAAGCTAACTCGTTTGTTTCGCATGCAGTTGAATCTGAACCATGTATATCACAAGTATTTGAAGCTATATCATATGTTTCGCATGGATTCGAAGGTAAGCCGTCTACTTCGCATTGATTTGATGCTAAATCATGTGTTTCCCATGGATTTGAAGCTAACTCGTTTGTTTCGCATGCAGTTGAAGCTATATCATGTATATCCAAGTATTTGAAGCTAAACCATTTGTTTCGCATGGATTCGAAGATAAGCCTCCTACTGCGCATTGATTTGAAACTAAATCATGTGTTCGCACGGATTTGAATCTAACTCGTTTGTTTCGCACGCTGTTCAAGCTAAATCAAGTGTATCACAAGTATTTGAAGCTAAACCATTTGCTTCGCATGTATTCGTAGATCGGCCTTCTACTTCGCAGTTATTAGATGCTAAATCATGTGTTTTGCATGGATTTGAAGCTAACTCGTTTGTTTCGCATGCTGTTGAAGCTAAATCATGTATATTACAAGTATTTGAAGCTAAAGCATTTGTTTCGCATGGATTCGAAGATAAGCCTCCTACTTCGAAATTGATTTGAAGCTAAATCATGTGTTCGCATGGATTTGAATCTAACTCGTTTGTTTCGCATGCTGTTGAAACTAAATCATTTATATCACAAGTATTTGAAGCTATATCATTTGTTTCGCATGGATTCGAAGATAACCCTTCTACTTCGCATTCATTTGATGCTAAATCATGTGTTTCGCATGGATTTGGAGCTAACTCGATTGTTTCGCATGCAGTTGAAGCTAAATCATGTATATCATAAGTATTTGAAGCTAAACCATTAGTTTCGCATGGATTCGAAGATCAACCGTCTACTTCGCATTGATTTGATGCTAAATCATGTGTTTCGCATTGATTTGGAGCTAACTCGATTGTTTCGCATGGATTCGAAGATAAGCCTTCTACTTCGCATTGATTTGAAGCTAAATCATGTGTTTCGTATGGATTTGAATCTAACTCGTTTGTTTCGCGTGCTGTTGAAGCTAAATCAAGTGTATCACAAGTATTTGAAGCCCAACCATTTGCTTCGCATGGATTCGAAAATCAGCCTTCTACTTCGCATTGATTAGATGCTAAATCATGTGTTTCGCATGGATTTGAAGCTAACTCGTTTGTTTCGCATACTGTTGAAGCTAAATCATGTATATCACAAGTATTTGAAGCTATATCATTTGTTTCGCATGGATTGGTAGATACTCCTTCTAATTCGCATTGATTTGGAGCTAAATCGTGTGTTTCGCATGGATTTGAAGCTAACTCGTTTGTTTCGCATGTTGATGAAGCTAACTCAAGTGTATCACAAGTATTTGAAGCTAAACCATTTATTTCGCATGGATTCGAAGATAAGCCTTCTACTTCGCATTCATTTGATGCTAAATCATGTGTTTCACATGGAATTGAAGCTAACTCGTTTGTTTCGCATGCAGTTGAAGCTAAATCATGTATATCATAAGTATTTGAAGCTAAACCATTAGTTTCGCATGGATTCGAAGATCAGCCGTCTACTTCGCATTGATTTGATGCTAAATCATGTGTTTCGCATGGATTTGGAGCTAACTCGATTGTTTCGCATGGATTCGAAGATAAGCCTTCTACTTCGCATTGATTTGAAGCTAAATCATGTGTTTCGTATGGATTTGAATCTAACTCGTTTGTTTCGCATGCTGTTGAAGCTAAATCAAGTGTATCACAAGTATTTGAAGCCCAACCATTTGCTTCGCATGGATTCGAAAATCAGCCTTCTACTTCGCATTGATTAGATGCTAAATCATGTGTTTCGCATGGATTTGAAGCTAACTCGTTTGTTTCGCATGCTGTTGAAGCTAAATCATGTATATCACAAGTATTTGAATCTATATCATTTGTTTCGCATGGATTGGTAGATACTCCTTCTAATTCGCATTGATTTGGAGCTAAATCGTGTGTTTCGCATGGATTTGAAGCTAACTCGTTTGGTTCGCATGTTGTTGAAGCTAACTGTATCACAAGTATTTGAAGCTAAACCATTTATTTCGCATGGATTCGAAGATAAGCCTCCTACTTCGCATTGATTTGAAGCTAAATCCTGTGTTTCGCATGTATTTGAAGCTAACTAGTTTGTTTCGCATGCTGTTGAAGCTAAATCAAGTGTATCGCAAGTATTTGAAGCTAAACCATTTGCTTCGCATGGATTCGAAGATCAGCCTTTTACTTCGCATTGATTAGATGCTAAATCATGTGTTTCGCATGGGTTTGAAGCTAACTCGTTTGTTTCGCCTGCATTTGAAGCTATATCTCTTATATTCACAAGTGTGTGAAAAAGCTAAATCATTCGTTTCGCATGGATTTGAAACTAAGCCATCAACTTCGCGTTGACTTGATGCTAAATCATGTTTTTCGCATGGATTTGAAGCTAACTCGATTGTTTCGTAGGCTGTTGAAGAGAAATCATGTATATCACAAGTATTTGAAGTTAAACAATTTGTTTCGCATGGATTCGAAGATAATCCATATACTTCGCATTGATTTGAAGCTAAATCATGTGTTTCGTATGGATTTGAATCTAACTCGTTTGTTTCGCATGCTGTTGAAACTAAATCATGTATATCACAAGTATTTGAAGCTATATCATTTGTTTCGTATGTATTCGAAGATGAGCCTTCTACTTCGGACTGATTTTAATCTAAATCATGTGTTTCGCATGGATTTGAAGCTAACTCTTTTGTTTCGCATGCAGTTGAAGCTAAATCATGTATATCGCAAGTATTTGCAGCTAAACCATTTGTTTCGCATGGATTCGAAGATAACCCTCCTACTTGGCATTGATTTTAATCTAAATCATGTGTTTCGCATGGATTTGAAGCTAACTCGTTTGTTTCGCATGTAGTTGAAGCTAAATCATGTATATAACAAGTATTTGAAGCTAAACCATTTGCTTCGCATTGATTCGTAGATCAGCCTTCTACTTCGCATTGATTTGATGCTTAATCATGTGTTTCGCATGGATTTGAAGCTAACTCGATTGTTTCGCATGCAGTTGAAGCTATATCATGTACATCGCAAGTATTTGAAGCTAAACCATTTGCTTCGCATGGATTCGAAGATAAGCCTCCTACTTCGCATTGATTTGAAGCTAAATCATGTGTTCGCATGGATTTGAATCTAACTCGATTGTTTCGCACGCTGTTCAAGCTAAATCAAGTGTATCACAAGTATTTGAAGCTAAACCATTTGCTTCGCATGTATTCGTAGATCGGCCTTCTACTTCGCAGTTATTAGATGCTAAATCATGTGTTTCGCATGGATTTGAAGCTAACTCGTTTATTTCGCATGCTGTTGAAGCTAAATCATGTATATTACAAGTATTTGAAGCTAAAGCATTTGTTTCGCATGGATTCGAAGATAAGCCTCCTACTTCGAAATTGATTTGAAGCTAAATCATGTGTTCGCATGGATTTGAATCTAACTCGTTTGTTTCGCATGCTGTTGAAACTAAATCATGTATATCACAAGTATTTGAAGCTATATCATTTGTTTCGCATTTATTCGAAGATAAGCCTTCTACTTCGCATTGATTTGATGCTAAATCATGTGTTTCGCATGGATTTGGAGCTAACTCGATTGTTTCGCATGGATTCGAAGATAAGCCTTCTACTTCGCATTGATTTGAAGCTAAATCATGTGTTTCGTATGGATTTGAATCTAACTCGTTTGTTTCGCATGCTGTTGAAGCTAAATCAAGTGTATCACAAGTATTTGAAGCCCAACCATTTGCTTCGCATGGATTCGAAAATCAGCCTTCTACTTCGCATTGAATAGATGCTAAATCATGTGTTTCGCATGGATTTGAAGCTAACTCGTTTGTTTCGCATACAGTTGAAGCTGAATCATGTATATCACAAGTATTTGAAGCTAAACCATTTGATTCCCATGGATTTAAAGCTAAGCTTTCTACTTAGCATTGATTTGAAGATAAATCATGTTTTTCGCTTGGACTTGAAGTTAACTCGTTTGCTTCGCAGGCTGTTGAAGCAAAATCATGTATATCACAAGTATTTGAAGCTATATCATATGTTTCGCATGGATTCGAAGATAACACTTCTAATTCGCATTGATTTGAAGCTAAATCATGTGTTTCGCATGGATTTGAAGCTAACTCGTTTGTTTCGCATGCAGTTGAAGCTGAATCATGAATATCACAAGTAATTGAAGCTAAACTATTCGTTTCGCATCGATTCGAAGATAACCCTTTTTCTTCGCATTGATTTGAAGCTAGATCATGTGTTTCGCATGGATTTGAATCTAACTCGTTTATTTCGCATGCTGTTGAAGCTAAATCATGTATACCACAAGTATATGAAGCTAATCCAATTGTTTCGCATGGATTCGAACATAAGCCTTCTACTTCGCATTGATTTGAAGCTAAATCATGTGTTTCGCATGAATTTGAATCTAGCTCGTTTGTTTCGCATGCTGTTGAAGCTAAATCCTGTATATCACAAGTATTTGAAGCTACATCATATGTTTCGCATGGATTCGAAGATAAGCCTCCTACTTCGCATTGATTTGAAGCTAAATCATGTGTTTCGCATGGATTTGAAGCTAACTCGTTTGTTTCGCATGCAGTTGAATCTGAACCATGTATATCACAAGTATTTGATGCTATATCATATGTTTCGCATGGATTCGCAGGTAAGCCGTCTACTTCGCATTGATTTGATGCTAAATCATGTGTTTCGCATGGATTTGAAGCTAACTCGTTTGTTTCGCATGCTGTTGAAGCTAAATCACGTATATCACAAGTATTTGAAGCTAAACCAATTGTTTCGCATGGATTCGAAGATAAGCCTCCTACTTCGCATTGATTTGAAGCTAAATCATGTGTTCGCATGGATTTGAAGCTAACTCGTATGGT
This sequence comes from Megalopta genalis, assembly GCF_051020955.1. Lineage (NCBI taxonomy): Eukaryota > Metazoa > Arthropoda > Insecta > Hymenoptera > Halictidae > Megalopta > Megalopta genalis. The sequence goes on along the minus strand of NW_027477289.1, from coordinate 15,423 downwards.
TCGCATGCTGTTGAAGCTAAATCAAGTGTATCACAAGTATTTGAAGCTAAACCATTTGTTTCGCATGGATTCGAATATCAGCCTTCTACTTCGCATTGATTTGAAGTTAAATCATATGCTTCGCATGGATTTGAAGCTAACTCGTTTGTTTTGTTTGTAGTTGAAGCTAAATCATGTATATCACAGGTATATCAAGGTAATCCATTTGTGCCGCACTTATTCGAAGCTAAGCCTTCTACTTCGCATTGATTTGAGGCTAAATCATGTGTTTCGCTTGGATTTGAAGCTAACTCATTTGTTTCGCATGCGGTTGAAAGTAAATCATGTATATCACAAGTATTTGAAGCTATATCATACGTTTCGCATGGATTCCAAGATAACCCTTCTAATTCGTATTGATTTGAAGCTAATTCATGTGTTTCGCATGGATTTGAAGCTAACTCGTTTCTTTCGCATGCTGTTGAAGCTAAATCATGTATATCACAAGTATTTGAAGCTAAACCATTTGTATCGCATGGAATCGAAGATAAGCCACCTACTTCGCATTGATTTGAAGCAAAATCATGTGATTCTTATGGATTTGAAGCTGACTCGTTTATTTCGCATGCTGTTGAAGCTAAATCAAGTGTATCACAAGTATTTGAAGATAACAATTTGCTTCGCATGGATTCAAAGATCAGCCTTCTACTGCGCATTGATTTGATGCTAAATCATGTGTTTCGCATGGATTTGAAGCTAGCTCGTTTGTTTCGCGTGCTGTTGAAGCTAAATCATGTATATCACAAGTATTAGAAGCTAAACCATTTGTTTCGCATGGATTCGAAGATCAGCCTTCTACTTCGCATTGATTTGAAGCTAAATCATGTGTTTCGCATGGATTTGAAGCTTACTCGTTTTTTTCGCATGCAGTTGAAGCTAAATCATGTACATCACAAGTATTTGAAGCTAAACCATTTGTCTCGCATGGATTCGAAGATAATCCATGTTCTTCGCATTCATTTGAAGCTAAATCATGTGTTTCGATTGGATTTGAAGATAACTCGTTTGTTTCGCATGCTGTTGAAGCTAAATCATGTATATCACAAGTATTTGAAGCTAAATCATTTGTTTCGCATGGATTCGAAGATTAGCCTTCCACATCGCATTGATTTGAAGCAAAATCATGTGTTTCGCATGGATTTGTATCGAACTCGTTTGTTTCGCATGCTGTTGAAGCTAAATCATGTATATCACAAGTATTTGAAGCTAAACTATTCGTTTCGCATGGATTCGAAGATAAGCCTTCCACTTCGCATTGATTTGAAGCTAAATCATGTGTTTCGCATGGATTTGCAGTTAACTCGTTTGTTTCGCTTGCAGTTAAAGCTATATCAGGTATATCACAAGTATTTGAAGCTAAACCATTTGTTTCGCATGGATTCGAAGATCAGCCATCAACTTCGCATTAATTTGATGCTAAATCTTGTGTTTCGCATGGATTTGAAGCTGACTCGTTTGTTTCTCATGCTGTTGAAGCTAAATCATGTATACCACAAGTATTTGAAGCTAAACCATTTGTTTCGCATCGATTCGAAGATAAGCCTTCCACTTCGCATTGATTTGATGCTAAATCATGAGTTTCGCATGGATTTGAAACTAACTTGTTTGATTCGCGAGCAGTTGAAGCTAAATGAAGTGTATCACAAGTATTTGAAGCTAAACCATTTGCTTCGCATGGATTCGAAGATCAGCCTTCTACTGCGCATTGATTTGATGCTAAATCATGTGTTTCGCATGGATTTGAAGCTAGCTCGTTTGTTTCGCATGCTGTTGAAGCTAAATCATGTATATCACAAGTATTAGAAGCTAAACCATTTGTTTCGCATGGATTCGAAGATCAGCCTTCTACTGCGCATTGATTTGATGCTAAATCATGTGTTTCGCATGGATTTGAAGCTAGCTCGTTTGTTTCGCATGCTGTTGAAGCTAAATCATGTATATCACAAGTATTAGAAGCTAAACCATTTGTTTCGCATGGATTCGAAGATCAGCCTTCTACTTCGCATTGATTTTAATCTAAATCATGTGTTTCGCATGGATTTGAAGCTAACTCGATTGTTTCGCATGCTGTTGTAGCTAAATCATGTACATCACATGTATTTGAAGCTAAACCATTTGTATCGCATGGAATCGAAGATAAGCCTCCTACTTCGCATTGATTTGAAGCTAAATCATGTGTTCGCATGGATTTGAAACTAACTTGTTTGATTCGCGAGCAGTTGAAGCTAAATGAAGTGTATCACAAGTATTTGAAGCTAAACCATTTGTTACGCATGGATTCGAAGATCAGCCTTCCACTTCGCATTGATTTGATGCTAAATCATGAGTTTCGCATGCATTTGAAACTAACTTGTTTGATTCGCGAGCAGTTGAAGCTAAATGAAGTGTATCACAAGTATTTGAATCTAAACCATTTGCTTCGCATGGATTCGAAGATCAGCCTTCTACTGCGCATTGATTTGATGCTAAATCATGTGTTTTGCATGGATTTGAAGCTAGCTCGTTTGTTTCGCATGCTGTTGAAGCTAAATCATGTATATCACAAGTATTTGAAGCTAAACCATTTGTTTCGCATTTATTCGAAGCTAAGCCTTCTACTTCGCATTGATTTGAGGCTAAATCATGTGTTTCGCTTGGTTTTGAAGCTAACTCGTTTTTTTCGCATGCAGTTGTAGCTAAATCATGTATATCACAAGTATTTGAAGCTAAACCATTTGTTTCGCATGGATTCGAAGATAAGCCTTCTACTTCGCATTGATTTTAATCTAAATCATGTGTTTCGCATGGATTTGAAGCTAGCTCGTTTGTGTCGCATGCAGTTGAAGCTAAATCATGTATATCACAAGTATTTGAAGCTAAACCATTTGCCTCGCATGGATTCGAAGATCAGCCATCAACTTCGCATTAATTTGAAGCTAAATCATGTGTTTCGCATGGATTATAAGCTAACTCGTTTGTTTCGCATGCAGTTGAAGCTAAATCATGTATATCACAAGTATTTGAAGCTAAACCATTTGTTTCGCATGGATTCGAAGATAAGCCTTCTACTTCGCATTGATTTTAATCTAAATCATGTGTTTCGCATGGATTTGAAGCTAACTCGATTGTTTCGCATGCTGTTGTAGCTAAATCATGTACATCACATGTATTTGAAGCTAAACCATTTGTATCGCATGGAATCGAAGATAACCCTTCTTCTTCGCATTGATTTGAAGCTAAATCATGTGTTCGCATGGATTTGAAACTAACTTGTTTGATTCGCGAGCAGTTGAAGCTAAATCAAGTGTATCACAAGTATTTGAAGCTAAACCATTTGCTTCGCATGGATTCGAAGGTAAGCCTTCCACTTCGCATTGATTTGAAGCTAAATCATGTGTTTCGCATGGATTTGAAGTTAACTCGTTTGTTTCGCATGCAGTTGAAGCTAAATCATGTATATCACAAGTATTTGAAGCCAAACCATTTGCTTCGCAAGGATTCGAAAATCAGCCTTCTTCTTCGCATTGATTTGAAGCTAAATCATGTGTTCGCATGGATTTGAAACTAACTTGTTTGATTCGCGAGCGGTTGAAGCTAAATCAAGTGTATCACAAGTATTTGAAGCTAAACCATTTGCTTCGCATGGATTCGAAGGTAAGCCTTCCACTTCGCATTGATTTGAAGCTAAATCATGTGTTTCGCATGGATTTGAAGTTAACTCGTTTGTTTCGCATGCAGTTGAAGCTAAATCATGTATATCACAAGTATTTGAAGCCAAACCATTTGCTTCGCATGGATTCGAAAATCAGCCTTCTACTTCGCATTGATTAGATGCTAAATCATGTGTTTCGCATGGATTTGAAGCTAACTCGTTTTTTTCGCATGCAGTTGAAGCTAAATCATGTACATCACAAGTATTTGAAGCTAAACCATTTGTTTCGCATGGATTCGAAGATAATCCATGTTCTTCGCATTCATTTGAAGCTAAATCATGTGTTTCGATTGGATTTGAAGATAACTCGTTTGTTTCGCATGCAGTTGAAGCTGAATCATGTATATCACAAGTATTTGAAGCTAAACCATTTGATTCCCATGGATTCGAAGATAAGCCTCCTACTTCGCATTGATTTTAAGCTAAATCATGTGTTTCGCATGGATTTGAAGCTAACTCGTTTGTTTCGCATGCTGTTGAAGCTAAATCATGTATATCACAAGTATATAAAGCTAATCCATTTGTTTCGCATGGTTTCGAAGATAAGCCTTCTACTTCGCATTGATATTAATCTAAATCATGTGTTTCGCATGGATTTGAAGCTAACTCGTTTGTTTCGCATGCAGTTGAAGCTGAATCATGAATATCAAAAGTATTTGAAGCTAATCTATTCGTTTCACATGGATTCGAAGATAACCCTTCTTCTTCGCATTGATTTGAAGATAAATCATGTTTTTCGCTTGGACTTGAAGTAAACTCGTTTGCATCGCATGCTGTTGAAGCTAAATCATGTATATCACAAGTATTTGAAGCTATATCATATGTTTCGCATGGATTCGAAGATAAGCCTCCTACTTCGCATTGATTTGAAGATAAATCATGTGTTTCGCATGGATTTGAATCTATCTCGTTTGTTTCGCATGCTGTTGGAACTAAATCATGTATATCACAAGTATTTGAAGCTATATCATTTGTTTCGCATTTATTCGAAGATAAGCCTTCTACTTCGCATTGATTTTAATCTAAATCATGTGTTTCGCATGGATTTGAAGCTAACTCGTTTGTTTCGCATGCAGTTGAAGCTGAATCATGTATATCACAAGTATTTGAAGCTAAACCATTTGAATCCCATGGATTTGAAGCTAAGCTTTCTACTTAGCATTGATTTGAAGATAAATCATGTTTTTCGCTTGGCCTTGAAGTTAACTCGTTTGCTTCGCATGCTGTTGAAGTTAAATCATGTATATCACAAGTATTTGAAGCTATATCATATGTTTCGCATGGATTCGAAGATAACACTTCTAATTCGCATTGATTTGAAGCTAAATCATGTGTTTCTCATGGATTTGAAGCTAACTCGTTTGTTTCGCATGCAGTTGAAGCTGAATCATGTATATCACAAGTAATTGAAGCTAAACTATTCGTTTCGCATCGATTCGAAGATAACCCTTCTTCTTCGCATTGATTTGAAGCTAGATCATGTGTTTCGCTTTGACTTGAAGTTAACTCGTTTATTTCGCATGCTGTTGAAGCTAAATCATGTATACCACAAGTATATGAAGCTAATCCAATTGTTTCGCATGGATTCGAACATAAGCCTTCTACTTCGCATTGATTTGAAGCTAAATCATGTGTTTCGCATGAATTTGAAGCTAACTCGTTTGTTTCGCATGCTGTTGAAGCTAAATCGTGTATATCACAAGTATTTGAAGCTATATCATATGTTTCGCATGGATTCGAAGATAAGCCTCCTACTTCGCATTGATTTGAAGCTAAGTCATGTGTTTCGCATGGATTTGAAGCTAACTCGTTTGTTTCGCATGCAGTTGAATCTGAACCATGTATATCACAAGTATTTGAAGCTATATCATATGTTTCGCATGGATTCGAAGGTAAGCCGTCTACTTCGCATTGATTTGATGCTAAATCATGTGTTTCCCATGGATTTGAAGCTAACTCGTTTGTTTCGCATGCAGTTGAAGCTATATCATGTATATCCAAGTATTTGAAGCTAAACCATTTGTTTCGCATGGATTCGAACATAAGCCTTCTACTGCGCATTGATTTGAAACTAAATCATGTGTTCGCACGGATTTGAATCTAACTCGTTTGTTTCGCACGCTGTTCAAGCTAAATCAAGTGTATCACAAGTATTTGAAGCTAAACCATTTGCTTCGCATGTATTCGTAGATCGGCCTTCTACTTCGCAGTTATTAGATGCTAAATCATGTGTTTTGCATGGATTTGAAGCTAACTCGTTTGTTTCGCATGCTGTTGAAGCTAAATCATGTATATTACAAGTATTTGAAGCTAAAGCATTTGTTTCGCATGGATTCGAAGATAAGCCTCCTACTTCGAAATTGATTTGAAGCTAAATCATGTGTTCGCATGGATTTGAATCTAACTCGTTTGTTTCGCATGCTGTTGAAACTAAATCATTTATATCACAAGTATTTGAAGCTATATCATTTGTTTCGCATGGATTCGAAGATAACCCTTCTACTTCGCATTCATTTGATGCTAAATCATGTGTTTCGCATGGATTTGGAGCTAACTCGATTGTTTCGCATGCAGTTGAAGCTAAATCATGTATATCATAAGTATTTGAAGCTAAACCATTAGTTTCGCATGGATTCGAAGATCAACCGTCTACTTCGCATTGATTTGATGCTAAATCATGTGTTTCGCATTGATTTGGAGCTAACTCGATTGTTTCGCATGGATTCGAAGATAAGCCTTCTACTTCGCATTGATTTGAAGCTAAATCATGTGTTTCGTATGGATTTGAATCTAACTCGTTTGTTTCGCGTGCTGTTGAAGCTAAATCAAGTGTATCACAAGTATTTGAAGCCCAACCATTTGCTTCGCATGGATTCGAAAATCAGCCTTCTACTTCGCATTGATTAGATGCTAAATCATGTGTTTCGCATGGATTTGAAGCTAACTCGTTTGTTTCGCATGCTGTTGAAGCTAAATCATGTATATCACAAGTATTTGAAGCTATATCATTTGTTTCGCATGGATTGGTAGATACTCCTTCTAATTCGCATTGATTTGGAGCTAAATCGTGTGTTTCGCATGGATTTGAAGCTAACTCGTTTGTTTCGCATGTTGATGAAGCTAACTCAAGTGTATCACAAGTATTTGAAGCTAAACCATTTATTTCGCATGGATTCGAAGATAAGCCTTCTACTTCGCATTCATTTGATGCTAAATCATGTGTTTCACATGGAATTGAAGCTAACTCGTTTGTTTCGCATGCAGTTGAAGCTAAATCATGTATATCATAAGTATTTGAAGCTAAACCATTAGTTTCGCATGGATTCGAAGATCAGCCGTCTACTTCGCATTGATTTGATGCTAAATCATGTGTTTCGCATGGATTTGGAGCTAACTCGATTGTTTCGCATGGATTCGAAGATAAGCCTTCTACTTCGCATTGATTTGAAGCTAAATCATGTGTTTCGTATGGATTTGAATCTAACTCGTTTGTTTCGCATGCTGTTGAAGCTAAATCAAGTGTATCACAAGTATTTGAAGCCCAACCATTTGCTTCGCATGGATTCGAAAATCAGCCTTCTACTTCGCATTGATTAGATGCTAAATCATGTGTTTCGCATGGATTTGAAGCTAACTCGTTTGTTTCGCATGCTGTTGAAGCTAAATCATGTATATCACAAGTATTTGAATCTATATCATTTGTTTCGCATGGATTGGTAGATACTCCTTCTAATTCGCATTGATTTGGAGCTAAATCGTGTGTTTCGCATGGATTTGAAGCTAACTCGTTTGGTTCGCATGTTGTTGAAGCTAACTGTATCACAAGTATTTGAAGCTAAACCATTTATTTCGCATGGATTCGAAGATAAGCCTCCTACTTCGCATTGATTTGAAGCTAAATCCTGTGTTTCGCATGTATTTGAAGCTAACTAGTTTGTTTCGCATGCTGTTGAAGCTAAATCAAGTGTATCGCATGTATTTGAAGCTAAACCATTTGTTTCGCATGGATTCGAAGATAACCCTCCTACTTGGCATTGATTTTAATCTAAATCATGTGTTTCGCATGGATTTGAAGCTAACTCGTTTGTTTCGCATGTAGTTGAAGCTAAATCATGTATATAACAAGTATTTGAAGCTAATCCATTTGCTTCGCATTGATTCGTAGATCAGCCTTCTACTTCGCATTGATTTGATGCTTAATCATGTGTTTCGCATGGATTTGAAGCTAACTCGATTGTTTCGCATGCAGTTGAAGCTATATCATGTACATCGCAAGTATTTGAAGCTAAACCATTTGCTTCGCATGGATTCGAAGATAAGCCTCCTACTTCGCATTGATTTGAAGCTAAATCATGTGTTCGCATGGATTTGAATCTAACTCGATTGTTTCGCACGCTGTTCAAGCTAAATCAAGTGTATCACAAGTATTTGAAGCTAAACCATTTGCTTCGCATGTATTCGTAGATCGGCCTTCTACTTCGCAGTTATTAGATGCTAAATCATGTGTTTCGCATGGATTTGAAGCTAACTCGTTTATTTCGCATGCTGTTGAAGCTAAATCATGTATATTACAAGTATTTGAAGCTAAAGCATTTGTTTCGCATGGATTCGAAGATAAGCCTCCTACTTCGAAATTGATTTGAAGCTAAATCATGTGTTCGCATGGATTTGAATCTAACTCGTTTGTTTCGCATGCTGTTGAAACTAAATCATGTATATCACAAGTATTTGAAGCTATATCATTTGTTTCGCATTTATTCGAAGATAAGCCTTCTACTTCGCATTGATTTGATGCTAAATCATGTGTTTCGCATGGATTTGGAGCTAACTCGATTGTTTCGCATGGATTCGAAGATAACACTTCTAATTCGCATTGATTTGAAGCTAAATCATGTGTTTCGCATGGATTTGAAGCTAACTCGTTTGTTTCGCATGCAGTTGAAGCTGAATCATGAATATCACAAGTAATTGAAGCTAAACTATTCGTTTCGCATCGATTCGAAGATAACCCTTTTTCTTCGCATTGATTTGAAGCTAGATCATGTGTTTCGCATGGATTTGAATCTAACTCGTTTATTTCGCATGCTGTTGAAGCTAAATCATGTATACCACAAGTATATGAAGCTAATCCAATTGTTTCGCATGGATTCGAACATAAGCCTTCTACTTCGCATTGATTTGAAGCTAAATCATGTGTTTCGCATGAATTTGAATCTAGCTCGTTTGTTTCGCATGCTGTTGAAGCTAAATCCTGTATATCACAAGTATTTGAAGCTACATCATATGTTTCGCATGGATTCGAAGATAAGCCTCCTACTTCGCATTGATTTGAAGCTAAATCATGTGTTTCGCATGGATTTGAAGCTAACTCGTTTGTTTCGCATGCAGTTGAATCTGAACCATGTATATCACAAGTATTTGATGCTATATCATATGTTTCGCATGGATTCGCAGGTAAGCCGTCTACTTCGCATTGATTTGATGCTAAATCATGTGTTTCGCATGGATTTGAAGCTAACTCGTTTGTTTCGCATGCAGTTGAAGCTGAATCATGTATATCACAAGTATTTGAAGCTAAACCATTTGAATCCCATGGATTTGAAGCTAAGCTTTCTACTTAGCATTGATTTGAAGGTAAATCATGTTTTTCGCTTGGACTTGAAGTTAACTCGTTTATTTCGCATGCTGTTGAAGCTAAATAATGTATACCACAAGTATATGATGCTAATCCAATTGTTTCGCATGGATACGATGATAAGCCTTCTACTTCGCATTGATTTGAAGCTAAATCATGTGTTTCGCATGGATTTGAAGCTAACTCGTTTGTTTCGCATGCAGTTGAAGCTGAATCATGTATATCACAAGTATTTGAAGCTAAACCATTTGAATCCCATGGATTTAAAGCTAAGCTTTCTACTTAGCATTGATTTGAAGATAAATCATGTTTTTCGCTCGGACTTGAAGTTAACTCGTTTGCTTCGCATGCTGTTGAAGCTAAATCATGTATATCACAAGTATTTGAAGCTATATCATATGTTTCGCATGGATTCGAAGATAACACTTCTAATTCGCATTGATTTGAAGCTAAATCATGTGTTTCGCGTGGATTTGAAGCTAACTCGTTTGTTTCGCATGCAGTTGAAGCTGAATCATGTATATCACAAGTAATTGAAGCTAAACTATTCGTTTCGCATCGATTCGAAGATAACCCTTCTTCTTCGCATTGATTTGAAGCTAGATCATGTGTTTCGCATGGATTTGAATCTAACTCGTTTATTTCGCATGCTGTTGAAGCTAAATCGTGTATATCACAAGTATTTGAAGCTATATCATATGCTTCGCATGGATTCGAAGATAAGCCTCCTACTTCGCATTGATTTGAAGCTAAATCATGTGTTTCGCATGGATTTGAAGCTAACTCGTTTGTTTCGCATGGATTCGAAGATAAGCCTCCTACTTCGAAATTGATTTGAAGCTAAATCATGTGTTCGCATGGATTTGAATCTAACTCGTTTGTTTCGCATGCTGTTGAAACTAAGTCATGTATATCACAAGTATTTGAAGCTATATCATTTGTTTCGCATGGATTCGAAGATAACCCTTCTACTTCGCATTCATTTGATGCTAAATCATGTGTTTCACATGGAATTGAAGCTAACTCGTTTGTTTCGCATGCAGTTGAAGCTAAATCATGTATATCATAAGTATTTGAAGCTAAACCATTAGTTTCGCATGGATTCGAAGATCAGCCGTCTACTTCGCATTGATTTGATGCTAAATCATGTGTTTCGCATGGATTTGGAGCTAACTCGATTGTTTCGCATGGATTCGAAGATAAGCCTTCTACTTCGCATTGATTTGAAGCTAAATCATGTGTTTCGTATGGATTTGAATCTAACTCGTTTGTTTCGCATGCTGTTGAAGCTAAATCAAGTGTATCACAAGTATTTGAAGCCCAACCATTTGCTTCGCATGGATTCGAAAATCAGCCTTCTACTTCGCATTGATTAGATGCTAAATCATGTGTTTCGCATGGATTTGAAGCTAACTCGTTTGTTTCGCATGCTGTTGAAGCTAAATCATGTATATCACAAGTATTTAAATCTATATCATTTGTTTCGCATGGATTGGTAGATACTCCTTCTAATTCGCATTGATTTGGAGCTAAATCGTGTGTTTCGCATGGATTTGAAGCTAACTCGTTTGTTTCGCATGTTGTTGAAGCTAACTGTATCACAAGTATTTGAAGCTAAACCATTTATTTCGCATGGATTCGAAGATAAGCCTCCTACTTCGCATTGATTTGAAGCTAAATCCTGTGTTTCGCATGTATTTGAAGCTAACTAGTTTGTTTCGCATGCTGTTGAAGCTAAATCAAGTGTATCGCAAGTATTTGAAGCTAAACCATTTGCTTCGCATGGATTCGAAGATCAGCCTTTTACTTCGCATTGATTAGATGCTAAATCATGTTTTTCGAATGGATTTGAAGCTAACTCGTTTGTTTCGCATGCTGTTAAAGAGAAATCATGTATATCACAAGTATTTGAAGTTAAACAATTTGTTTCGCATGGATTCGAAGATAATACATATACTTCGCATTGATTAGAAGCTAAATCATGTGTTTCGTATGGATTTGAATCTAACTCGTTTGTTTCGCATGCTGCTGAAACTAAATCATGTATATCACAAGTATTTGAAGCTATATCATTTGTTTCGCATGTATTCGAAGATGAGCCTTCTACTTCGGACTGATTTTAATCTAAATCATGTGTTTCGCATGGATTTGAAGCTAACTCGTTTGTTTCGCATGCAGTTGAAGCTAAATCATGTATATCGCAAGTATTTGCAGCTAAACCATTTGTTTCGCATGGATTCGAAGATAACCCTCCTACTTGGCATTGATTTTAATCTAAATCATGTGTTTCGCATGGATTTGAAGCTAACTCGTTTGTTTCGCATGTAGTTGAAGCTAAATCATGTATATAACAAGTATTTGAAGCTAAACCATTAGTTTCGCATGGATTCGAAGATCAGCCTTCTACTTCGCATTGATTTGATGCTAAATCATGTGTTTCGCATGGATTTGATGCTAACTCGTTTGTTTCGCATGCTGTTGAAGCTAAATCATGTATATCACAAGTATATGAAGCTAATCCATTTGTTTCGCATGGTTTCGAAGATAAGCCTTCTACTTCGCATTGATTTGCAGATAAATCATGTGTTTCGCATGGATTTCAATCTAACTCGTTTGTTTCGCATGCTGTTGGAACTAAATCATGTATATCACAAGTATTTGAAGCTATATCATTTGTTTCGCATTTATTCGAAGATAAGCCTTCTACTTCGCATTGATTTTAATCTAAATCATGTGTTTCGCATGGATTTGAAGCTAACTCGTTTGTTTCGCATGCTGTTGAAGCTAAATCATGTATATCACAAGTTTATGAAGCTAATCCATTCGTTTCGCATGGATTTGAAGCTAAGCCATCAACTTCGCGTTGACTTGATGCTAAATCATGATTTTCGCTTGGATTTGAAGCTAATTCGATTGTTTCGCATGCAGTTGAATCTAAATCATGTATATCACAAGTATTTAAAGCTAAACCATTTGATTTGCACGGATTTGAAGCTAAGCCTTCTAGTTCGCAATGATTTGAAGATAAATCATGTGTTTCGCATGGATTTGTAGCTAACTCGTTTGTTTCGCATGCAGTTGAAGCTAAATCATGTATATCACAAGTATTTGAAGCTAAACCATTTGTTTCGCATTGATTCGAAGTTAAGCCTTCCACTTCGCATTGATTTGATGCTAAATCATGAGTTTCGCATGGATTTTAAGCTAACTCGTTTGTTTCGCATGCTGTTGAAGGTAAATCAAGTGTATCACAAGTATTAGAAGCTAAACCATTTGTTTCGCATGGATTCGAAGATCAGCCTTCTACTTCGCATTGTTTAGATGCTAAATCATGTGTTTCGAATGGATTTGAAGCTAACTCGTTTGTTTCGCATGCTGTTGAAGCTAAATCATGTATATCACAAGTATTTGAAGCTATATCATATGTTTCGCATGGTTTCGAAGATAACCCTTCTAATTCGCATTGATTTGAGGCTAAATCACCTGTTTCGCATGGATTTGAAGCTAACTAGTTTGTTTCGCATGCTGTTGAAGCTAAATCATGTATATCACAAGTATTTGAAGCTAAACCATTTGTTTCGCATGGATTCGAAGATAAGCCTTCTACTTAGCATTGATTTTAATCTAAATCATGTGTTTCGCAAGGATTTGAAACTAACTCGTTTGTTTCGCATGCAGTTGAAGATGAATCATGTACATCACAAGTATTTGAAGCTAAACTATTCGTTTCGCATGGATTCGAAGTTAACTCGTTTGTTTCGCATGCAGTTGAAGCTAAATCACGTATATCACAAGTATTTGCAGCTAAATCATTTTTTTCGCATGGATACGAAGATAATCCTTCTACTTCGCATTGATTTGAAGCTAAATCATGTGTTTCGCATGGATTTGAATCTAACTCGTTTATTTCGCATGCTGTTGAAGCTAAATCATGTATATCACAAGTATTTGAAGCTAAACCATTTGATTTGCACGGATTTGAAGCTAAGCCTTCTAGTTCGCATTGATTTGAAGATAAATCATGTGTTTCGCATGGATTTGTAGCTAACTCGTTTGTGTCGCATGCAGTTGAAGCTAAATCATGTATATCACAAGTATTTGAAGTTAAACCATTTGCCTCGCATGGATTCGAAGATCAGCCATCAACTTCGCATTAATTTGATGCTAAATCTTGTGTTTCGCATGGATTTGAAGCTGACTCGTTTGTTTCTCATGCTGTTGAAGCTAAATCATGTATTCCACAAGTATTTGAAGCTAAACCATTTGTTTCGCATTGATTCGAAGATAAGCCTTCCACTTCGCATTGATTTGATGCTAAATCATGAGTTTCGCATGGATTTTAAGCAAACTCGTTTGTTTCGCTTGCTGTTGAAGCTAAATCAAGTGTATCACAAGTATTAGAAGCTAAACCATTTGTTTCGCATGGATTCGAAGATCAGCCTCCTACTTCGCATTGATTAGATGCTAAATCATGTGTTTCGAATGGATTTGAAGCTAACTCGTTTGTTTCGCATGCTGTTGGAACTAAATCATGTATATCACAAGTATTTGAAGCTATATCATTTGTTTCGCATTTATTCGAAGATAAGAATTCTACTTCGCATTGATTTTAATCTAAATCATGTGTTTCGCATGGATTTGAAGCTAACTCGTTTGTTTCGCATGCAGTTGAAGCTGAATCATGAATATCACAGGTATTTGAAGCTAATATATTCGTTTCGCATGGATTCCAAGATAACCCTTCTTCTTCGCATTGATTTTAATCTAAATCATGTGTTTCGCATGGATTTGAAGCTAACTCGTTTGTTTCGCATGCAGTTGAAGCTGAATCATGTATATCACAAGTATTTGAAGCTAAACCATTTGATTCCCATGGATTTGAAGCTAAGCTTTCTACTTAGCATTGATTTGAAGATAAATCATGTTTTTCGCTTGGACTTGAAGTTAACTCGTTTGTTTCGCATGCTGTTGAAGCTAAATCATTTATATCACAAGTGTTTGAAGTTAAACAATTTGTTTCGCATGGTTTCGAAGATAATCCATATACTTCGCATTAATTTGAAGCTAAATCATGTGTTTCGCATGGGTTTGAAGCTAACTCGTTTGTTTCGCATGCAGTTGAAGCTGAATCATGAATATCACAAGTATTTGAAGGTAATCTATTCGTTTCGCATCGATTCGAAGATAACCCTTCTTCTTCGCATTGATTTGAAGCTAAATCAGGTGTTTCGCATGGATTTGAAGCTAACTCGTTTGTTTCGCATGCTGTTGAAGCTAAATCATGTATATCACAAGTATATGAAGCTAATCCATTTGTTTCGCATGGTTTCGAAGATGTGCCTTCTACTTCGCATTGATTTGCAGATAAATCATGTGTTTCGCATGGATTTGAATCTAACTCGTTTGTTTCGCATGCTGTTGGAACTAAATCATGTATATCACAAGTATTTGAAGCTATATCATTTGTTTCGCATTTATTCGAAGATAAGAATTCTACTTCGCATTGATTTTAATCTAAATCATGTGTTTCGCATGGATTTGAAGCTAACTCGTTTGTTTCGCATGCAGTTGAAGCTGAATCATGTATATCACAAGTATTTGAAGCTAAACCATTTGAATCCCATGGATTTGAAGCTAAGCTTTCTACTTAGCATTGATTTGAAGATAAATCATGTTTTTCGCTTGGACTTGAAGTTAACTCGTTTATTTCGCATGCTGTTGAAGCTAAATCATGTATACCACAAGTATATGAAGCTAATCCAATTGTTTCGCATGGATTCGAAGATAAGCCTTCTACTTCGCATTGATTTGAAGCTAAATCATGTGTTTCGCATGGATTTGAATCTAACTCGTTTGTTTCGCATGCTGTTGAAGTTAAATCATGTATATCACATGTATTTGAAGCTATATCATTTGTTTCGCATGGATTCGAAGATAACCCTTCTAATTCGCATTCATTGGAACCTAAATCATGTGTTTCGCATGGATTTTAAGCTAACTCGTTTGTTTCGCATGCTGTTGAAGCTAAATCATGTATATCACAAGTATTTGAAGTTAA
>NW_027477288.1:0-83903 GCF_051020955.1 Megalopta genalis | reverse complement strand
ATTCATTCGAAACACATGATTAAGCTTCATATTGATGCTAGACACATGATATAGCTTCAAGTTCATGCGAATCAAACGATTTATCTAAAAATTCATGCGAAACACATGATTTAGTTTCGAATTCATGCGAAACACATGAATTAGTTCCAATTCATGCGAGACATATGATATAGGTTCATATTCACGCGAAATAAACGATTTAGCTTCAAATGTCTACGAAACAAACGCTTTAGCTTAAAATTCATGCGAAACACATGATTTAGCTTCGAATTCATGCGATACTCATTATTTAGATTCAAATCTATTCGAAAAACATGATTTTGCTTCAAATGCATACGAAACACATGATTTTGCTTCAAATTCATGCGAGACACATGATTTAGCATCGAATTCATGCTAAACACATTATTCAGCTTAAAATCTATGCGAAATACATGATGTACCTTCAACTGCATACGAAACAAACGATTTGGCTTCAAATTCATTCAAAACACGTGATTTAGCTTCAAATTCATGCGTAACACGTGACTGAGATTCAAATTCATGCGAAACACGTGACTAAGCTTCCAATTCATGCGAAACACATGATTTAGCTTCAAATTCAAGCGAAACAAACGGTTTAGCTTAAAATTCATGCGAAAAACATGATTTAGCTTCGAATTCATGCGAGACACGTGATTTAGATTCAAATGCATACGAAACACATGATTTTGCTTCAAATTCATGCGAGACACAAGATTTAGCTTCGAATTCATGCGAAACACGCGATTTAGCCTAGAATTCATTCGAAACACAATATTAAGCTTCAAATATATGTGAAATACATGATTTAGCTTCAAATCCTTGCGTAATACATGGTTTAGCTTCAAATGCACACGAAACAAACGATTCAGCTTTCAATTCATTCGAAACACATGAATTAGCTTCACATTCATGCGAGACCCAATATTTAGCTTCAAATCTATGCGAAATACATAATTTAGCTAAAAAAACCATGCGAAACACGTGACTGAGCTTCAAATTCATGCGAAACAATCGATTTAGCTTCAAATTCATGCGAAAGAAACGGCTTAGCTTCAAATTCATGCGAAACACATGACTTACCTTCGAATTCTTGCGGGACACATTATTTAGCTTCAAATCTATGCGAAATACATGATTTACCTACAACTGCATACGAAACAAACGATTTAGCTACAAATTCATACGAAACACGTGATTTGGCTTCAAATTCATGCGTAACACGTGACTGAGCTTCAAATTCATGCGAAAGACATGATTTAGCTTCAAATTCATGCGAAACAATCGATTTAGCTTCAAATTCATGCGAAAGAAACGGTTTAGCTTCAAATTCATGCGAAACACATGACTTACCTTCGAATGCATGCGAAAAACTTGATTTAGCATCGAATTCATGCGAAACACACTATTTAGCTTCAAATCCATGCGAGATAAATGTTTTACCTTCAAATACATACGAAGAACATGATTTAGCTACGAATTCATGCGAAACACATGATTTAGCTTCAAATCTATGCGAAATACATGATTTAGCTTCAAATGCATACGAAACAAACGAGTAAGCTTCAAATTCATTCGAAAGACACGATTAAGCTACGAATTTATGCGAAACACGTGATCTAGCTTCAAATTCATGTGAAACAAACGGTTTAGTTTAAAATTCATGCGAACACATTATTTAGCTT
The DNA here is from genome assembly GCF_051020955.1 of Megalopta genalis. Taxonomy (NCBI): domain Eukaryota; kingdom Metazoa; phylum Arthropoda; class Insecta; order Hymenoptera; family Halictidae; genus Megalopta; species Megalopta genalis. Next base: position 82,197 of record NW_027477288.1, on the reverse strand, counting down.
CGAATTCTTGCGGGACACATGATTTAGTTCCAAATTCATGCGAAACACATGATCTAGCTTCGAAGTCATGCGAAACACATGATTTAGCTTCAAATCTATGCGAAATACATGATTTAGCTTCAAATGCATACGAAACAAACGAGTAAGCTTCAAATTCATTCGAAAGACACGATTAAGCTACGAATTTATGCGAAACACGTGATCTAGCTTCAAATTCATGTGAAACAAACGGTTTAGTTTAAAATTCATGCGAACACATTATTTAGCTTCGAATTCTTGCGGGACACATGATTTAGTTCCAAATTCATGCGAAACACATGATCTAGCTTCGAAGTCATGCGAAACACATTATTTAGCTTCAAATCAATGCGAAATACATGATTTACCTTCAACTGCATACGAAACAAACTATTTAGCTTAAAATTCATTCGAAGCACATGATTTAGATTCGAATTCGTGCGGAACACATGATTTAGAATCGACTTCATGCTAAACACACTATTTAGCTTTAAATCCATACGAAACACATGATTTGTCTTCAACTGCATACGAAACAAACGATTTAGCTCTAAATTCGTGCGAATCAAATGATTCAGCTTCGATTTCATGCAAAACGTATGAATTAGCTTCAAATTCATGTGTAATACATGACTTAACTTTAACTGCATACGAAACAAACGATTTAGCTTCAAAGTCATTCGAAACACATGAATTAGCTTCATATCAATGCTAGACACATGATATAGCTACATATTCATGCGAAACAAACGATTTAGCTTAAAATTCATGGAAACACATGATTTAGCTTTGAATTCGTGCGTAAAACATGATTCAGCTTCGAATTCTTGCGAAACACATGAATTATCTTCAAATTCATTCGAGACATATGATATAGGTTCATATTCAGGCGAAACAAACGATTTAGCTTAAAATTCATGCGAAACGCATGTTCCAGTTTCGAATTCACACGAAACACAATATATAGCTTCAAATCTATGCGAAATACATGATTTAGCTTCAAATGCATATGAAACAAGCGAGTAAGCTTCAAATACATTCGAAACACGTGAATTAGCTTCAAATTCAAGCGAGACACAAGATTCAGCTTCAAATCTATGCGTAATACATGATTTATCTTCAAATGCATACGAAACAAACGATTTAGCTTCAAATTGATTCGAAACACAAGAATTAGCATAAAGTTCATGCGAGACACATGCTGAAGCTTCATATTCGTGCGAAACAAGCGATTTAGCTTAAAGTTCATGTGAAACACATGATTCAGCTTCGATTTCATGTGAAACACATGATTTAGCTTCAAATGCATACGAAACAATCGAGTTAGCTTTAAATTCATTCGAAACACACGAATTAGCATCAAGTTCATGCGAGACACATGCTATAGCTTCATATTCATGCGATACAAACGATTTAGCGTAAAGTTCATGCGAAACACATGATTCAGCTTCGAATTCATGCGAAACACAATATTTAGTTTCAAATCTATGCGAAATACATGATTTACCTTCAACTGCATACGGAACAAACGATTTAGCTTCAAATTCATTCGAAACACATGAATTAGCTTCAAATTCATGCCAGACACATGATTTAGTTTCAAATTCATGAAAAACAAACGATTTATCTTAAAATTAATGCGAAACACATGATTATTCTTTGAATTCGTTCGAAACCCATGATTTAGCATCGAATTCATGCGAAACGCGTGATTTAGCTTGAAATTTATGCGAAACACACGATTCAGCTTCGAATTCATACGAAACACATGACTTAGCTTCGAATTCATGCGAAACACATGATTTAGCTTCAAATGTATACGAAACAATCGAGTTAGCTTCAAATTCATTCGAAACACATGAATAAGCTTCACATTCATGCGAGACACATGATTTAGTTTCAAATTTATGAGAAACAAACGACTTAACTTAAAATTCATGCGAAACAAACGATTTAGCTTAAAATTCAGGCGAAACACATGATTCAGCTTCGAATTCATGCGAAACTCATGATTTCGCTTCGAGATCCTGCGAAACTCATGATTTCGCTTCGAGATCCTGCGAAACACATGAATTAGCTTTAAATTCATGCGATACACATTATTTAGCTTCAAATCTATGCGAAATACATGATTTTGCTTGAAATGCATACGAAACACATGATTTTGCTTCAAATTCATGCGAGACACATGATTTAGTTTCAAATGCATACGATACGAACGATTTAGCTTCAAATTCATGCGTTACTCGTGACTGATCTTCAAATTCGTGCGACACATATGATTCTGCTTCAAATGCATACAAAACAAACGATTCAGCTTCAAATTCATGCGTAACACATGATTTAGCTTCGAATTCATGGGAAACACATAATTCAGCTTCAAATCTATTCGTAATACAAGATTTATCATCAAATGCATACGAAACAAACGATTTAGCTTCAAATTGATTCGAAACACATGAATTAGCATCAAGTTCATGCGAGACACATGCTGTAGCTTCATATACATGCGAAACAAACGATTTAGCTTCAAGTTCATGCGAAACACATGATTCAGCTTCGAATTCATGTGAAACATATGATTTAACTTCGAATTCATGCGAAACACATTATTTAGCTTCAAATTCATGCTAAACATATTATTTAGCTTCAAATCCATGCGGGACACATGATTTAGCTTCACATGCATACGAAACAATCGAGTTAGCTTCAAATTCATTCGAAACATATTAATTAGCTTCAAATTCTTGCGAGGCACATGATATAGCTTCAAATACATGCGAAATAAACGGTTTAGCTAAAATTTCATGCGAAACACATGATTTAGCTTCGAAGTCATGGGAGACACGTGATTTAGTTTCAATTTCATGCGAAACACATGAATTAGCTTCAAATTCATGCGAGACATATGATATAGCTTCATATTCATGCGAAATAAACGATTTAGCTTAAAATTCAGGCGACACACATGATTCAGCTTCGAATTCATGCGCAACACAATATTTAGCTTCGAATCTATGCGATATACATGATTTAGCTTCAAATGCATTCGAAACAAACGATTTAGCTTAAAATTCATGCGAAACACATTATTCGGCTTCGAATTCATGCGTAACACGTGACTGAGCTTCAAATTCATGCGAAACAAATGATGTAGCTACAAATTCATTCGTAAGACATGAATTACCTTCAAATTCATGCGAGACATGTGATATAGCTGCATATTCATGCTAAACAAACGATTTAGCTAAAAATTCATGCGAAAGACACGATTCAGCTTCGAATTCATGCGCAACACAATATTTGGCTTCAAATCTATGCGAAACACATGATTTACTTCCGAATGCATGCGAAAAACGTAATTTATCATCGAATGCATGCGAAACACACTATTTAGCTTGAAATCCAGGCGAGATAAATGTTTTACCTTCAAATACATACGAAGAACATGATTTAGCTATGAATTCATGCAAAACACACAATTCAGCTTCAAATGTATGCGGAACACATGATATAGTTTCATATTCATGCGGTACACATGATTCAGCTTCGAATTCCTGCGAGACACATGATATAGGTTCAAATTCATGCGAAACAAGAGATTTAGCTTAAAATTCATGCGAAAGACACGATTCAGCTACGAATTCATGCGCAACTCAATATTTGGCTTGAAATCTGTGCGAAACACATGATTTAGCTTCGAATTCATGTGAAACACGATATTTAGCTTCAAATCTATACGAAGAACATGATGTAGCTTCAACTGCATACGAAACAAACGATTTAGCTTCAAAGTCATTCGAAACACATTAATTAGCTTCAAATTCATGCGAGACACATTATTTAGCTTCAAATCGATGCGAAATATATGTTTTAGCTTCAAATGCATACGAAGCACATGATTTAGATTCGAATTCATGCGAAAGACATGATTAAGCTTCGAATTCATGCGCAACACAATATTTAGCTTCAAATCCATGCGAAATACATGATTTACCTTTAACTGCAGATGAAACAAATGATTTATCTTCGAATTAATTCGAAACACATGAACTAGCTTCATATTCATGCTAGACATATCATATAGCTCAAAATGCATACGAAACACATGATTTTGCTTCAAATTCATGCGAGACACATGATTTTGCATCGAATTCATGCTAAACACATTATTTAGCTTAAAATCTATGCGAAATACATGATGTACCTTCAACTGCATACGAAACAAACGATTTGGCTTCAAATTCATTCGAAACACGTGATTTAGCTTCAAATTCATGCGTAACACGTGACTGAGATTCAAATTCATGCGAAACACATGATTAAGCTTCGAATTCATGCGAAACACATGATTTAGCATCAAATGCATACGAAACAATCGAGTTAGCTTCAAATTCATTCGAAACACATGATTAAGCTTCATATTGATGCTAGACACATGATATAGCTTCAAGTTCATGCGAATCAAACGATTTATCTAAAAATTCATGCGAAACACATGATTTAGTTTCGAATTCATGCGAAACACATGAATTAGTTCCAATTCATGCGAGACATATGATATAGGTTCATATTCACGCGAAATAAACGATTTAGCTTCAAATGTCTACGAAACAAACGCTTTAGCTTAAAATTCATGCGAAACACATGATTTAGCTTCGAATTCATGCGATACTCATTATTTAGATTCAAATCTATTCGAAAAACATGATTTTGCTTCAAATGCATACGAAACACATGATTTTGCTTCAAATTCATGCGAGACACATGATTTAGCATCGAATTCATGCTAAACACATTATTTAGCTTAAAATCTATGCGAAATACATGATGTACCTTCAACTGCATACGAAACAAACGATTTGGCTTCAAATTCATTCAAAACACGTGATTTAGCTTCAAATTCATGCGTAACACGTGACTGAGATTCAAATTCATGCGAAACACGTGACTAAGCTTCCAATTCATGCGAAACACATGATTTAGCTTCAAATTCAAGCGAAACAAACGGTTTAGCTTAAAATTCATGCGAAAAACATGATTTAGCTTCGAATTCATGCGAGACACGTGATTTAGATTCAAATGCATACGAAACACATGATTTTGCTTCAAATTCATGCGAGACACAAGATTTAGCTTCGAATTCATGCGAAACACGCGATTTAGCCTAGAATTCATTCGAAACACAATATTAAGCTTCAAATATATGTGAAATACATGATTTAGCTTCAAATCCTTGCGTAATACATGGTTTAGCTTCAAATGCACACGAAACAAACGATTCAGCTTTCAATTCATTCGAAACACATGAATTAGCTTCACATTCATGAGAGACCCAATATTTAGCTTCAAATCTATGCGAAATACATAATTTAGCTAAAAAAACCATGCGAAACACGTGACTGAGCTTCAAATTCATGCGAAACAATCGATTTAGCTTCAAATTCATGCGAAAGAAACGGCTTAGCTTCAAATTCATGCGAAACACATGACTTACCTTCGAATTCTTGCGGGACACATTATTTAGCTTCAAATCTATGCGAAATACATGATTTACCTACAACTGCATACGAAACAAACGATTTAGCTACAAATTCATACGAAACACGTGATTTGGCTTCAAATTCATGCGTAACACGTGACTGAGCTTCAAATTCATGCGAAAGACATGATTTAGCTTCAAATTCATGCGAAACAATCGATTTAGCTTCAAATTCATGCGAAAGAAACGGTTTAGCTTCAAATTCATGCGAAACACATGACTTACCTTCGAATGCATGCGAAAAACTTGATTTAGCATCGAATTCATGCGAAACACACTATTTAGCTTCAAATCCATGCGAGATAAATGTTTTACCTTCAAATACATACGAAGAACATGATTTAGCTACGAATTCATGCGAAACACATGATTTAGCTTCAAATCTATGCGAAATACATGATTTAGCTTCAAATGCATACGAAACAAACGAGTAAGCTTCAAATTCATTCGAAAGACACGATTAAGCTACGAATTTATGCGAAACACGTGATCTAGCTTCAAATTCATGTGAAACAAACGGTTTAGTTTAAAATTCATGCGAACACATTATTTAGCTTCGAATTCTTGCGGGACACATGATTTAGTTCCAAATTCATGCGAAACACATGATCTAGCTTCGAAGTCATGCGAAACACATGATTTAGCTTCAAATCTATGCGAAATACATGATTTAGCTTCAAATGCATTCGAAACAAACGATTTAGCTTAAAATTCATGCGAAACACATTATTCGGCTTCGAATTCATGCGTAACACGTGACTGAGCTTCAAATTCATGCGAAACAAATGATGTAGCTACAAATTCATTCGTAAGACATGAATTACCTTCAAATTCATGCGAGACATGTGATATAGCTGCATATTCATGCTAAACAAACGATTTAGCTAAAAATTCATGCGAAAGACACGATTCAGCTTCGAATTCATGCGCAACACAATATTTGGCTTCAAATCTATGCGAAACACATGATTTACTTCCGAATGCATGCGAAAAACGTAATTTATCATCGAATGCATGCGAAACACACTATTTAGCTTGAAATCCAGGCGAGATGAATGTTTTACCTTCAAATACATACGAAGAACATGATTTAGCTATGAATTCATGCAAAACACACAATTCAGCTTCAAATGTATGCGGAACACATGATATAGTTTCATATTCATGCGGTACACATGATTCAGCATCGAATTCCTGCGAGACACATGATATAGGTTCAAATTCATGCGAAACAAGAGATTTAGCTTAAAATTCATGCGAAAGACACGATTCAGCTACGAATTCATGCGCAACACAATATTTGGCTTGAAATCTGTGCGAAACACATGATTTAGCTTCGAATTCATGTGAAACACAATATTTAGCTTCAAATCTATACGAAGAACATGATGTAGCTTCAACTGCATACGAAACAAACGATTTAGCTTCAAAGTCATTCGAAACACATTAATTAGCTTCAAATTCATGCGAGACACATTATTTAGCTTCAAATCGATGCGAAATATATGTTTTAGCTTCAAATGCATACGAAGCACATGATTTAGATTCGAATTCATGCGAAAGACATGATTAAGCTTCGAATTCATGCGCAACACAATATTTAGCTTCAAATCCATGCGAAATACATGATTTACCTTTAACTGCAGATGAAACAAATGATTTATCTTCGAATTAATTCGAAACACATGAACTAGCTTCATATTCATGCTAGACATATCATATAGCTCAAAATTCATGCGAAACAAACGATTTGTCTTAACATTCATGCGAAACACATGATTTAGCTTCGAATTCATGCGATACTCATTATTTAGATTCAAATCTATTCGAAAAACATGATTTTGCTTCAAATGCATACGAAACACATGATTTTGCTTCAAATTCATGCGAGACACATGATTTAGCATCGAATTCATGCTAAACACATTATTTAGCTTAAAATCTATGCGAAATACATGATGTACCTTCAACTGCATACGAAACAAACGATTTGGCTTCAAATTCATTCAAAACACGTGATTTAGCTTCAAATTCATGCGTAACACGTGACTGAGATTCAAATTCATGCGAAACACGTGACTAAGCTTCGAATTCATGCGAAACACATGACTTACCTTCGAATGCATGCGAAAAACTTGATTTAGCATCGAATTCATGCGAAACACACTATTTAGCTTCAAATCCATGCGAGATAAATGTTTTACCTTCAAATACATACGAAGAACATGATTTAGCTACGAATTCATGCGAAACACATGATTTAGCTTCAAATCTATGCGAAATACATGATTTAGCTTCAAATGCATACGAAACAAACGAGTAAGCTTCAAATTCATTCGAAAGACACGATTAAGCTACGAATTTATGCGAAACACGTGATCTAGCTTCAAATTCATGTGAAACAAACGGTTTAGTTTAAAATTCATGCGAACACATTATTTAGCTTCGAATTCTTGCGGGACACATGATTTAGTTCCAAATTCATGCGAAACACATGATCTAGCTTCGAAGTCATGCGAAACACATGATTTAGCTTCAAATCTATGCGAAATACATGATTTAGCTTCAAATGCATTCGAAACAAACGATTTAGCTTAAAATTCATGCGAAACACATTATTCGGCTTCGAATTCATGCGTAACACGTGACTGAGCTTCAAATTCATGCGAAACAAATGATGTAGCTACAAATTCATTCGTAAGACATGAATTACCTTCAAATTCATGCGAGACATGTGATATAGCTGCATATTCATGCTAAACAAACGATTTAGCTAAAAATTCATGCGAAAGACACGATTCAGCTTCGAATTCATGCGCAACACAATATTTGGCTTCAAATCTATGCGAAACACATGATTTACTTCCGAATGCATGCGAAAAACGTAATTTATCATCGAATGCATGCGAAACACACTATTTAGCTTGAAATCCAGGCGAGATAAATGTTTTACCTTCAAATACATACGAAGAACATGATTTAGCTATGAATTCATGCAAAACACACAATTCAGCTTCAAATGTATGCGGAACACATGATATAGTTTCATATTCATGCGGTACACATGATTCAGCTTCGAATTCCTGCGAGACACATGATATAGGTTCAAATTCATGCGAAACAAGAGATTTAGCTTAAAATTCATGCGAAAGACACGATTCAGCTACGAATTCATGCGCAACACAATATTTGGCTTGAAATCTGTGCGAAACACATGATTTAGCTTCGAATTCATGTGAAACACAATATTTAGCTTCAAATCTATACGAAGAACATGATGTAGCTTCAACTGCATACGAAACAAACGATTTAGCTTCAAAGTCATTCGAAACACATTAATTAGCTTCAAATTCATGCGAGACACATTATTTAGCTTCAAATCGATGCCAAATATATATGTTTTAGCTTCAAATGCATACGAAGCACATGATTTAGATTCGAATTCATGCGAAAGACATGATTAAGCTTCGAATTCATGCGCAACACAATATTTAGCTTCAAATCCATGCGAAATACATGATTTACCTTTAACTGCAGATGAAACAAATGATTTATCTTCGAATTAATTCGAAACACATGAACTAGCTTCATATTCATGCTAGACATATCATATAGCTCAAAATTCATGCGAAACAAACGATTTGTCTTAACATTCATGCGAAACACATGATTTAGCTTCGAATTCATGCGAAACACATGATTCAGCTTTAAATCTATGCGGAATACATGATTTATCTTCAACTGCATACGAAACAAACTATTTAGCTTAAAATTCATTCGAAGCACATGATTTAGCTTCGAATTCGTGCGGAACACATGATTTAGAATCGAATTCATGCTAAAAATATCATTGAGCTTCAAATCTATGCGAAATACATGATTTACATTCAACTGCATATGAAGCAAACGATTTAGCTTCAAATTCATTCGAAACACATTAATTAGCTTCAAATTCATGCGAGACACATGATTTAGTTTCAAATTCATGAAAAACAAACGATGATTATGCTTTGAATTCGTTCGAAACCCATGATTTAGCATCGAATTCATGCGAGACACATTATTTAGCTTCAAATCGATGCGAAATATATGTTTTAGCTTCAAATGCATACGAAGCACATGATTTAGATTCGAATTCATGCGAAATACATGATTCAGCTTCAAATTAATGCGAAACGCGTGATTTAGGTTCAAATTCATGCGTAACACTTGATTCAGCTTCAAATTCATGCGAAACACATGATTTAGCTTCAAATTAATGCGAAACGCGTGATTTAGCTTGAAATTTATGCGAAACACATGATTCAGCTTCGAATTCATACGAAACACATGACTTAGCTTCGAATTCATGCGAAACACATGATTTAGCTTCAAATGTATACGAAACAATCGAGTTAGCTTCAAATTCATTCGAAACACATGAATAAGCTTCACATTCATGCGAGACACATGATTTAGTTTCAAATTTATGAGAAACAAACGACTTAACTTAAAATTCATGCGAAACAAACGATTTAGCTTAAAATTCAGGCGAAACACATGATTCAGCTTCGAATTCATGCGAAACTCATGATTTCGCTTCGAGATCCTGCGAAACACACTATTTAGCTTCAAAGCTGTGCGAAATAAATGTTTTACCTTCAAATGCATACGAAGCACATGATTTAGCTTCGAATTCATGCGAAACACATGAATTAGCTTTAAATTCATGCGATACACATTATTTAGCTTCAAATCTATGCGAAATACATGATTTTGCTTCAAATGCATACGAAACACATGATTTTGCTTCAAATTCATGCGAGACACAAGATTTAGTTTCAAATGCATACGATACGAACGATTTAGCTTCAAATTCATGCGTTACTCGTGACTGATCTTCAAATTCGTGCGAAACAAATGATGTAGCTACAAATTCATTCGTAAGACATGAATTACCTTCAAATTCATGCGAGACATGTGATATAGCTGCATATTCATGCTAAACAAACGATTTAGCTAAAAATTCATGCGAAAGACACGATTCAGCTTCGAATTCATGCGCAACACAATATTTGGCTTCAAATCTATGCGAAACACATGATTTACTTCCGAATGCATGCGAAAAACGTAATTTATCATCGAATGCATGCGAAACACACTATTTAGCTTGAAATCCAGGCGAGATAAATGTTTTACCTTCAAATACATACGAAGAACATGATTTAGCTATGAATTCATGCAAAACACACAATTCAGCTTCAAATGTATGCGGAACACATGATATAGTTTCATATTCATGCGGTACACATGATTCAGCTTCGAATTCCTGCGAGACACATGATATAGGTTCAAATTCATGCGAAACAAGAGATTTAGCTTAAAATTCATGCGAAAGACACGATTCAGCTACGAATTCATGCGCAACACAATATTTGGCTTGAAATCTGTGCGAAACACATGATTTAGCTTCGAATTCATGTGAAACACAATATTTAGCTTCAAATCTATACGAAGAACATGATGTAGCTTCAACTGCATACGAAACAAACGATTTAGCTTCAAAGTCATTCGAAACACATTAATTAGCTTCAAATTCATGCGAGACACATTATTTAGCTTCAAATCGATGCGAAATATATGTTTTAGCTTCAAATGCATACGAAGCACATGATTTAGATTCGAATTCATGCGAAAGACATGATTAAGCTTCGAATTCATGCGCAACACAATATTTAGCTTCAAATCCATGCGAAATACATGATTTACCTTTAACTGCAGATGAAACAAATGATTTATCTTCGAATTAATTCGAAACACATGAACTAGCTTCATATTCATGCTAGACATATCATATAGCTCAAAATTCATGCGAAACAAACGATTTGTCTTAACATTCATGCGAAACACATGATTTAGCTTCGAATTCATGCGAAACACATGATTCAGCTTTAAATCTATGCGGAATACATGATTTATCTTCAACTGCATACGAAACAAACTATTTAGCTTAAAATTCATTCGAAGCACATGATTTAGCTTCGAATTCGTGCGGAACACATGATTTAGAATCGAATTCATGCTAAAAATATCATTGAGCTTCAAATCTATGCGAAATACATGATTTACCTTCAACTGCATATGAAACAAACGATTTAGCTTCAAATTCATTCGAAACACATTAATTAGCTTCAAATTCATGCGAGACACATGATTTAGTTTCAAATTCATGAAAAACAAACGATGATTATGCTTTGAATTCGTTCGAAACCCATGATTTAGCATCGAATTCATGCGAGACACATTATTTAGCTTCAAATCGATGCGAAATATATGTTTTAGCTTCAAATGCATACGAAGCACATGATTTAGATTCGAATTCATGCGAAATACATGATTCAGCTTCAAATTAATGCGAAACGCGTGATTTAGGTTCAAATTCATGCGTAACACTTGATTCAGCTTCAAATTCATGCGAAACACATGATTTAGCTTCAAATTAATGCGAAACGCGTGATTTAGCTTGAAATTTATGCGAAACACATGATTCAGCTTCGAATTCATACGAAACACATGACTTAGCTTCGAATTCATGCGAAACACATGATTTAGCTTCAAATGTATACGAAACAATCGAGTTAGCTTCAAATTCATTCGAAACACATGAATAAGCTTCACATTCATGCGAGACACATGATTTAGTTTCAAATTTATGAGAAACAAACGACTTAACTTAAAATTCATGCGAAACAAACGATTTAGCTTAAAATTCAGGCGAAACACATGATTCAGCTTCGAATTCATGCGAAACTCATGATTTCGCTTCGAGATCCTGCGAAACACACTATTTAGCTTCAAAGCTGTGCGAAATAAATGTTTTACCTTCAAATGCATACGAAGCACATGATTTAGCTTCGAATTCATGCGAAACACATGAATTAGCTTTAAATTCATGCGATACACATTATTTAGCTTCAAATCTATGCGAAATACATGATTTTGCTTCAAATGCATACGAAACACATGATTTTGCTTCAAATTCATGCGAGACACAAGATTTAGTTTCAAATGCATACGATACGAACGATTTAGCTTCAAATTCATGCGTTACTCGTGACTGATCTTCAAATTCGTGCGACACACATGATTCTGCTTCAAATGCATACAAAACAAACGATTCAGCTTCAAATTGATTCGAAACAAATGAATTAGCATCAAATTCATGCGAGACACATGCTATAGCTTCATATTCATGCGAAATAAACGATTTAGTTTAAAGTTGATGCGAAACACATGATTCAGCTTCGAATTCATGCGAAACACAATATTTAGCTTCACATCTATGCGAAATACGTGATTTTGCTTCAAATGCATACGAAACACATGATTTTGCTTCAAATTCATGCGAGACACATGATTTTGCATCGAATTCATGCTAAACACATTATTTAGCATAAATCTATGCGAAATACATGATGTACCTTCAACTGCATACGAAACAAACGATTTGGCTTCAAATTCATTCGAAACACGTGATTTAGCTTCAAATTCATGCGTAACACGTGACTGAGATTCAAATTCATGCGAAACACATGATTAAGCTTCGAATTCATGCGAAACACATGATTTAGCATCAAATGCATACGAAACAATCGAGTTAGCTTCAAATTCATTCGAAACACATGATTAAGCTTCATATTGATGCTAGACACATGATATAGCTTCAAGTTCATGCGAATCAAACGATTTATCTAAAAATTCATGCGAAACACATGATTTAGTTTCGAATTCATGCGAAACACATGAATTAGTTCCAATTCATGCGAGACATATGATATAGGTTCATATTCACGCGAAATAAACGATTTAGCTTCAAATGTCTACGAAACAAACGCTTTAGCTTAAAATTCATGCGAAACACATGATTTAGCTTCGAATTCATGCGATACTCATTATTTAGATTCAAATCTATTCGAAAAACATGATTTTGCTTCAAATGCATACGAAACACATGATTTTGCTTCAAATTCATGCGAGACACATGATTTAGCATCGAATTCATGCTAAACACATTATTTAGCTTAAAATCTATGCGAAATACATGATGTACCTTCAACTGCATACGAAACAAACGATTTGGCTTCAAATTCATTCAAAACACGTGATTTAGCTTCAAATTCATGCGTAACACGTGACTGAGATTCAAATTCATGCGAAACACGTGACTAAGCTTCGAATTCATGCGAAACACATGACTTACCTTCGAATGCATGCGAAAAACTTGATTTAGCATCGAATTCATGCGAAACACACTATTTAGCTTCAAATCCATGCGAGATAAGTGTTTTACCTTCAAATACATACGAAGAACATGATTTAGCTACGAATTCATGCGAAACACATGATTTAGCTTCAAATCTATGCGAAATACATGATTTAGCTTCAAATGCATACGAAACAAACGAGTAAGCTTCAAATTCATTCGAAAGACACGATTAAGCTACGAATTTATGCGAAACACGTGATCTAGCTTCAAATTCATGTGAAACAAACGGTTTAGTTTAAAATTCATGCGAACACATTATTTAGCTTCGAATTCTTGCGGGACACATGATTTAGTTCCAAATTCATGCGAAACACATGATCTAGCTTCGAAGTCATGCGAAACACATGATTTAGCTTCAAATCTATGCGAAATACATGATTTAGCTTCAAATTCATGCGAAAGAAACGGCTTAGCTTCAAATTCATGCGAAACACATGACTTACCTTCGAATTCTTGCGGGACACATTATTTAACTTCAAATCTATGCGAAATACATGATTTACCTACAACTGCATACGAAACAAACGATTTAGCTACAAATTCATACGAAACACGTGATTTGGCTTCAAATTCATGCGTAACACGTGACTGAGCTTCAAATTCATGCGAAAGACATTATTTAGCTTCAAATTCATGCGAAACAATCGATTTAGCTTCAAATTCATGCGAAAGAAACGGTTTAGCTTCAAATTCATGCGAAACACATGACTTACCTTCGAATGCATGCGAAAAACTTGATTTAGTATCGAATTCATGCGAAACACACTATTTAGCTTCAAATCCATGCGAGATAAATGTTTTACCTTCAAATACATACGAAGAACATGATTTAGCTACGAATTCATGCGAAACACATGATTTAGCTTCAAATCTATGCGAAATACATGATTTAGCTTCAAATGCATACGAAACAAACGAGTAAGCTTCAAATTCATTCGAAAGACACGATTAAGCTACGAATTTATGCGAAACACGTGATCTAGCTTCAAATTCATGTGAAACAAACGGTTTAGTTTAAAATTCATGCGAACACATTATTTAGCTTCGAATTCTTGCGGGACACATGATTTAGTTCCAAATTCATGCGAAACACATGATCTAGCTTCGAAGTCATGCGAAACACATGATTTAGCTTCAAATCTATGCGAAATACATGATTTAGCTTCAAATGCATACGAAACAAACGAGTAAGCTTCAAATTCATTCGAAAGACACGATTAAGCTACGAATTTATGCGAAACACGTGATCTAGCTTCAAATTCATGTGAAACAAACGGTTTAGTTTAAAATTCATGCGAACACATTATTTAGCTTCGAATTCTTGCGGGACACGTGATTTAGTTCCAAATTCATGCGAAACACATGATCTAGCTTCGAAGTCATGCGAAACAGATTATTTAGCTTCAAATTCATGCTAAACATATTATTTAGCTTCAAATCCATGCGAGATACATGATTTAGCTTCAAATGCATACGAAAGAAACGATTTAGCTTCGTATTCATGCGATACGCGTGACTGAGCATCAAGTTCATGCGGGAAACATGATTTAGCTTCACATGCATACGAAACAATCGAGTTAGCTTTAAATTCATTCGAAACACATTAATTAGCTGCAAATTCTTGCGAGGCACATGATATAGCTTCAAATACATACGAAATAAACGGTTTAGCTAAAATTTCATGCGAAACACATGATTTAGCGTCGAAGTCATGGGAGACACGTGATTTAGTTTCAATTTCATGCGAAACACATGATTTAGTTTCGAATTCATGCGAAATACATGATGTACCTTCAACTGCATACGAAACAAAGGATTTGGCTTCAAATTCATTCGATACACGTGATTTAGCTTCAAATTCATGCGTAACACGTGACTGAGATTCAAATTCATGCGAAACACATGATTTAGCTTCGAATTCATGCAAAACACATTATTTAGCTTCAAATCTATGCGATATGCGTGATTTAGCTGCTTATGCATACGAAACAAACGATTTTGCTTTAAATTCATTCGAAACGCATGAATTAGCTTCAAATTCATGTGAGACCCAATATTTAGCTTCAAATCTATGCGAAATAAGTGATTTAGCTTAAAATCCATGCGAAACACGTGACTCAGCTTCAAATTCATGCGAAACAAACGATGTAGATTCAAATTCATTCGAAACACATGAATTAGATTCAAATTCACGCGAGACACATTATTTCGCTTCAAATCTATGCGATATACATGATTTACCTTCAACTGCATTCGAAACAAACGATTTAGCTCTAAATTCGTGCGAATCAAATGATTCAGCTTCGATTTCATGCGAAACACATAATTTAGCATCAAATCTATGCGAAATACATGATTTAACTTCAAATGCATGCCAAACAAACGATTTAGCTTCAAATTCATACGAAACATATGAGTGAGATTAAAGTTCATGCGGAGCACATGATTCAGCATCGAATTCATGCGAATCACATGATTTAGCTTCGAATTCATGCGAAACACATGATTTAGCTTAAAATTCGTGCGGCGCACATGATTTAGTTTCGAAATAATGCGAAACACGTGACTGAGCTTCGATTTCATGCGAAACACATAATTTAGCTTCAAATCTATGCGAAATACATGATTTACCTTCAACTGCATACGAAACAAACGATTTAGCTTCAAATTCGTTCGAAACTCGTGAATTGGCGTCATATTCATGGGAGACTCATGATATAGGTTCAATTTCATGCGAAACAATCGATTTAGCTTAAAATTCATTCAAGACACATGATTTAGCTTCGTATTCAAATGTAACTCATGGTCTAGATTCCACTTCGTGCGAAACGCATGATTTACCTTCGAATTCATGCGAAGCACGTGATGTAGCTTCAAATTTATGCGAAACATATAATTTAGCTTAAAATTCACGCGAAAAACATGATTTAGCTTCGAATTCATGCGAAACAAATTGTTTAGCTTAAAATTCATTCGGCACACATGATTTACCTTCGAATTCATGCGATACAAACGCTTCAGCTTAAAATTCATGCGAGACAAATGATTTAGCTTCGAATTCATGCGAAACAGACTATTTAGCTTAATATTCATGCGTAACACATGATTTAGTTTCAAATGCATACGAAACAATCGAGTTATCTTCAATTCATTCGAAACACATGAATAAGCTTCACATTCATGCGAGACACATGATTTAGTTTCAAATTCATGAGAAACAAACGACTTAACTTAAAATTCATGCGAAACAAACGATTTAGCTTAAAATTCCTGGCGAAACACATGATTTAGCTTCGAATTCGTGCGAGACACGTGATTTAGATTCAAATGCATACGAAACACATGATTTTGCTTCAAATTCATGCGAGACACAAGATTTAGCTTCGAATTCATGCGAAACACATGAATTAGTTTCAAATACATGCGAAATATATGTTTTAGCTTCAAATGCATACGAAGCACATGATTCAGCTTCGAATTCATGCGAAACACAATATTTAGCTTCACATCTATGCTAAATACATGATTTAGCTTCAAATACATACGGAACAAACGATTAAGCTTTAAATTCATTCGAAACACATGTATTAGCTTGAAATTCATGTGAGACCCAATATTGAGCTTCAAATCTATGCGAAATACGTGATTTAGATTAAAATCCATCCGATACTCGTGACTGAGCTTCAAATCCATGCGAAATGCATGATTAATATTCGATTTCATGCGAAACACATGATTTAGCCTCAAATCTATGCGAAATACATGATTTAGCTTCAAATTCATGCGAAATGAACAATTAATCTTAATATTCATGCGAAACACAAGATTTACCATCGAATTCATGCGAAATACATGAATTAGCTTTAAATTCATGCGATACACATTATTTAGCTTCAAATCTATGCGAGAAACATGATTTTGCTTCAAATGCATACGAAACACATGATTTTGCTTCAAATTCATGCGAGACACGTGATTTAGCATCGAATTCAAGCTAAACACATTATTTAGCTTAAAATCTATGCGAAATACATGATGTACATTCAACTGCATACGAAACAAACGATTTGGCTTCAAATTCATTCGAAACACGTGATTTAGCTTCAAATTCATGCGTAACACGTGACTGAGATTCAAATTCATGCGAAACAAATGATTAAGCTTCGAATTCATGCGAAACACATGATTTAGCATCAAATGCATACGAAACAAATGAGTTAGCTTCAAATTCATTCGAAACAAACGATTTAGCATAAAATTCATGCGTAACACATGATTTAGCTTCGAATTCGTGCGGAACACATAATTCAGCTTCAAATCTATGCGTAATACAAGATTTATCTTCAAATGCATACGAAACAAACGATTTAGCTTCAAATTGATTCGAAACACATGAATTAGCATCAAGTACATGCGAGACTCATGCTATAGCTTCATATTCATGCGTAACAAACGATTTAGCTTCAAGTTCATGCGAAACACATGATTCAGATTCGAATTCATGCGAAACACAATATTTAGATTCAGATCTATGCGAAATACATGATTTACCTTCAACTGCATACGGAACAAACTCATTTAGCTCTATATTCGTGCGAAATAAATGATTAGGTTCGATTTCATGCCAAACACATAATGTAGCTTCAAATCTATGCGAAATACATGATTTAGCTTCAAATGCTTACGAAACAAACGATTTAGCTCTATATTCGTGCGAAATAAATGATTAGGTTCGATTTCATGCCAAACACATAATGTAGCTTCAAATCTATGCGAAATACATGATTTAGCTTCAAATGCTTACGAAACAAGCGAGTAAGCTTCAAATACATTCGAAACACGTGAATTCGCTTCAAATTCAGGCGAGACACATGATTTAGCTTCAAATGCATTCGAAACAAACGATTTAGCTTAAAATTCATGCGAAACACATGGTTCAGCTTCGAATTCATGCGTAACACGTGACTGAGCTTCATATTCATGCGAAACACATGACTAAGCTTCGAATTCATGCGAAACACATGAATTAGCTTCAAATTCATTCGAGACATATGATATAGGTTCATATTCACGCGAAACAAACAATTTAGCTTAAAATTCATGCGAAACGCATGTTCCAGTTTCGATTTCATACGAAAAACAATATATAGCTTCAAATCTATGCGAAATAATGATTTAGCTTCAAATGCATACGAAACAAACGATTTAGCTCTAAATTCGTGCGAAACAAATGATTCAGGTTCGATTTCATGCGAAACACATGTAGCTTCAAATCTATGCGAAATACATGATTTAGCTTCAAATGCATACGAAACAAGCGAGTAAGCTTCAAATACATTCGAAACACATGAATGAGCTTAAAATTCATGCTTGATCACATTCGCACATCGAAATTTATCTTCATAAATTCTAGAGAAGCATTCCCACAAGATGTTTTCAAGAAAAAGATTTCGCGATGCGAGCAGTGAGAATTGTGCTAATAATTTTGCTAACGAAAGTGACAGTAGTGACAATATATGTTCTGTTCGAAGAAAATGCATGCGATTAGATATTGATGATACTTCTGACGACGATCAACTACCAGAGCCCTGGCTTTGGAGAGGAATAAGAAATAGTCCAAAAATCTGAGACTATACGATGACTGCTAGCCTAAGAGAGGCAGCCTTACTCTGACTTAGGAGGAAGTAGAAGAGAATTAGATATATTTAATCTAATATTTATTTGATGACATATTCTGGCAAAATATTCTAACCGAAACTAACCGGTATGCAGATCAAATACGAGAGAATCCATGCAGAACAGGAGAAATCGACGACACTTGGTTTCCTGTAGATTCTAACGAAATCAAAAGATATTTTGCATTGTCCATAATAACGGCACAGGTAAAAAAACCAAGAAAACAAATGAATTGGTCGAAGAGGGCTGTTATTGAAACGCCGATGAAATGACTTTGAAAAGATATCTGCAAATTACAAGGTGTTTGCATTTCGCAAACAATAATCTGTTTGTCAATACAGATAAATTGAGCAAGATTAAACCTGTGATCAATTATTTGAACAAAAACTTTAAAGAAGTATATATAATGAAAGAAGACAATGCTATTGATGAATCGCTCATGAAATTGAAGGGGCGCTTATCTTATAGGCAATTTAACCCGTCATAAATGGCTGACTCATCGAAATGACTACACAAGGATCCAATCGTACTCCAAAACCACATTGTATTACAGAGTACATCAAGGGAATGAATGGAATTGATCTCCAAGACCAAATATTAGCAAGCTTTCCAGTAGTGAGGAAATACATGAAAGGAAGTAAAAAAAATTTTTTTATCTGCTGGTCTTTTGAATTCCCACATTTTATGCAACGAAATAAATAACGGGTGGAAACAATGTTACGTTGACTGTAGGATCAACATAGCCGAATCACTATTGAAGAATATGCCAAAACCGAATTATAGAGAACGAGGACAATTATCTTCCGGAGATATGCCAGAAAGACTGCACTCGAAGCATTGGGCTCATTTTCCAAAACATATTGACCCAGCAGCATCAAAATTAAGGCCGTCAAAGCCATGTAGGGTTTGACAAAAACATGAAAAACGTATAGAAACAACGTGGGAGTGTAAGAAGTGCAAAGTTCCCTTACATCTACCAGAATGTTTCGAATTGTATCACACTATTGCAGATTATTAATTTTGTATTACTGATTTCCGTATAAATAAACTTTTTGTAGTACTTGCATCTACCACAATTATTGCATCAGGTTGTAATTACTTATCAAATATTTATAATTTTAAAAGGGCGCCGCCGCTAATATTTATATTTGGCCCGATCATCGTACTACGGGCAATGCCCGTAATATTCACTTTTGGCCCGATCAGCGTGCTACGGGCTATGCCCGTAGTTGTCGGTTAACAATTTGAGCGCCACGCTGATTTTTAAGGAAGTCCCCGCCAGGCCACGCGCGCCGCATAAAAGCGCTGAGATTGTAGAGCCAATGTTTCTTATCGCAGCAGAAGATAGTTCACGTTAAGAACGTGATCCTTATAAGCATTCATTCAACACGTTAGACGCCAAGTCTGTTTTGTTCTCTTTACCGTTTGACCCGCTAGATAAAAATTTTCTTTAACCCTAAGCGTCAAAATGCCAGTCCGAGAGTGTGTGTGAAAGACGGTCTAAAAAAGAACAACACAAACTCCAAAGAAAATCGGGAAAAGGCTCTGAAGTACGAAAATATTGTTAATTAAGTTATGATAAAAATGTAACAAAACATGGTAGAGTAATGGCCAGGAGAAAGACTAAGCGAGGTGTCACATTTTGTAATACCCGTAAAGGAGATCGGTTATTATGTTTACCGTGTTTGAATGAAATCCATTAATCCTGTAATGAGTCAAAATTACGTAAATTTGAAATAATTTTTCTGTAAATCCATAAAACAGTGTAAATTTTATAGTTCTATATCATGTTACACGATGGCAGCCAGTGGTGGTTGACGCGGCCTAAACGGAAAGTCTAGTGTCAGCCACCGATGGCTGACGTGGCGCTCAACGTATTAAGGGGGGATAAAAGGGACGGTTGGGTCCACCCGATGGCCTGCCATTGGCTAACTGAAACGAGATTCTAACGCAGTAGCTTCAGATTTTTATAAAAGCAACTTGCTTCGTCTTCTACCTCTCATTTTGATCCTGTTTGCCACGGAAAATCTGCGTTGCGTCGACGAGTCTGAACAGCTAGTATAGCTAGAAGGAATTGCTATAGTGTCTTCGAAGTGACAGTTTCCGTGCAACTAGAAGGAATTCTTACAGTGATTTTTACGATGATTCGCTCTATTACCGATCTTGCCAAGGATTGCGCTCCTCCGAATGAGGTAATTAATTTTTGACCTTTTAATTTCGCAAGTTCGCCGTAGTTTCAGGATCATACAATTATGTTGTCCAAATTTGTATATTGTAACTAGTTTATAAAATTTATTGCCATTTTTTATAGAATCTTAAATGACTAACGTCAGAGAATGCATTCGGATCAACAGAATTAATAACAAATTCATGAGGTCATTCAAAGAGTGATATGGTTAATAGACTCATCTAATAATTTGGAGATAAACAAAATTAAAATACAGGCTCGATAAATTATTTAACGACTAACTGAATTAATATATGCATTCTCATTAATATAATGCATTCTCTGTTACCGTATTTAACCAATAGATGAAATAATTTTCAAATCCATTAAATTATTCTCACAAATACAATTAAGTAATTTGGCGATCAACCGAACCAATATACAAATTTACAAAATAATATATATATGTAATAAGAACGAAATATTCGCTTTTCGATACAGAGATCGAGAAATGGAGCGAATAACGAGGCGTCCGCTGCGATGGACGAAATACATGAACAGCTCGCAGTACGGTTTCTTGTAAAGAGATCGAAAAGCTACACGATCGGCAAACACCCGTCGTCAAGAAGACAGAGACAATCGAGTAGGGTTGCGAGGACTGCTGCGAGGACGATTGCGAGTTCCATTCCGAGTTTGTCTGCCAGTTCGATTGCCAGATTGATTTCGAGTCCAATTGCGAATTCGATTGCGAGTTCGAGTTCTACTGTAAGCTCGACTGCGAGTCAATCTTCGAATTCGACCGCACAAGAATCTCTGCAATATTTACACTTGGCGCCAATAACAGGGCACAGAACCCTAGCGGAACCGCAGTTCAAGGAACCGCTAACTTACCAATGTTATTATTGCCCGAAATACTTTCTGCATAAAATGGTCTATAGACAGCACGCAATTTGCCATATTCGGAAGCTCCACTGATATACGAAATACAGGAAGGGATTCAAATCGATAATAGAAAAGAGGAGACACGAATTTTTTTCGATCGCGTCGCATAAAACAATCGGCTCTTTTCAGGGCCATACATATTAACCCCGGAAAGTACGTCCATAAATATTATTGATAAGTGATCAGTGTTTAGTGACCATTTAGTGAAAGTAAACGTTGAAATTGCCTGCCCGGAGACATTCTCTCTTCGTCTCCGTCGGCTACAGATCAGCTGCACAGTTCATCAAAAATTGTACGAGGCCAATGCACTATCCTCCTGCACCCATTTCCGTGCATGAAGTGGATTTACAACTAAATGGGTGAGTTATTTATTAATTATATTCTTCATATACAAATTACATACGCCTTTTAACGCGAATATTTATTATTAAATTAGCTTTGCGAATCATTCGTTGAACTGTGTTCGGAAACGGAATTATTTAAATTAAAATATCATTCACGTACCTTGTTAAACTTCACTGTACACCTTGCTTAAAAATTTCGTATCTTACACACGAGGTGTCATGCACACTAGAAAATTAAAACGGCCGTCACGGTTAAATTACTTATTATTTCGAATTCGAAAAATTAGTAAATATTCTTCAGACATTCTGAAGTAAGGATAAATAGCGTTCTTCTTAAAATTATCACTGTAATGTAATAAAATTAAATTCGGAAGTTCACGCACCGTGACTTGTTCATTGATGCGAAAGCAGCACTTCACCTCTCATTGGTCAGTGTTTTTCGTTAATAACTCGTAAACAAAGCCGCGGATTGTATTTTCGCAAAGGAAAAAGTTACTTCAAATGACCTTAGCTATCCCTCATTTTCGGCTGTTAAAATAATTGTGGAACGCCCTGTATATATATATAATGGAAATTACTTTTCTTAGACATCAAATTATAAAAACATATCAATCGTAATCAAATAAAGTTTTCATTTAATCTCAAAACAAAACATGTTTCAATGCTTTCTATAAATACTACAGAAATTGAAAGAGTATCAACTTCAGTTTTTTAAAATAGAACTTCTTTATTCGACTCCTAATACTTGCAATCGATGAAAAATATGTTTATTTTGCATAAAAATCGACTATTCCAATGTAATGTGAGATGTTACATTGAAAATGAACTTCACGCGTTCAGTCTGCAGAGGAAATTGTGAAAGCGGCTACCTGATTGGGTTTGCGGAAATATGTCTAGTCTCAGCCCCTAACCTTTACTGCTTAACCCCTTACATCTGCGATTTACGTTCGAGAATTTCGGGCCGGAAACGTAAACAAGCTCGCGCAGCCTTCGTGCCATTCGCACGACTTGTACAATACGCTGAGCGGGCCAATCGTAAATATTACGGGCATCGCACGTGGTACGACGGTCGCGGTTGGTAATTTGCCCCACCACAAATAGCACAGACAAGGTTCGTGATGCGTTCTTATTATCTCTTCGTATCGTGATTAGTTTCAAGTTATTCTTGATCACATTCGCACATCGAAATTTATCTTCATAAATTCTAGAGAAGCATCCCCACAAGATGTTTTCAAGAAAAAGATTTCGTGATGCGAGCAGTGAGAATTGTGCTAATAATTTTGCTTACGAAAGTGACAGTATTGACAATATATGTTCTGTTCGAAGAAAATGCATGCGATTTGATATTGATGATACTTCTGACGACGATCAACTACCAGAGCCCTGGCTTTGGAGAGGAATAAGAAATAGTCCAAAAATCTGAGACTATACGATGACTGCTAGCCTAAGAGAGGCAGCCTTACTCTGACTTAGGAGGAAGTAGAAGAGAATTAGATATATTTAATCTAATATTTATTTGATGACATATTCTGGCAAAATATTGTAACCGAAACTAACCGGTATGCAGATCAAATACGAGAGAATCCATGCAGAACAGGAGAAATCGACGACACTTGGTTTCCTGTAGATTCTAACGAAATCAAAAGATATTTTGCATTGTCCATAATAACGGCACAGGTAAAAAAACCAGGAAAACAAATGAATTGGTCGAAGAGGGCTGTCATTGAAACGCCGATGAAATGACTTTGAAAAGATATCTGCAAATTACAAGGTGTTTGCATTTCGCAAACAATAATCTGTTTGTCAATACAGATAAATTGAGCAAGATTAAACCTGTGATCAATTATTTGAACAAAAACTTTAAAGAAGTATATATAATGAAAGAGAAGACAATGCTATTGATGAATCGCTCATGAAATTGAAGGGGCGCTTATCTTATAGGCAATTTAACCGGTCATAAAAGGCTGATTCATCGAAATGACTACACAAGGATCCAATCGTACTCCAAAACCACATTGTATTACAGAGTACAACAAGGGAATGAATGGAATTGATCTCCAAGACCAAATATTAGCAAGCTTTCCAGTAGTGAGGAAATACATGAAAGGAAGTAAAAAAAATTTTTTTATCTGCTGGTCTTTTGTATTCCTACATTTTATGCAACGAAATAAATAACGGGTGGAAACAATGTTACGTTGACTATAGGATCAACATAGCCGAATCACTATTGAAGAATATGCCAAAACCGAATTATAGAGAACGAGGACAATTATCTTCCGGAGATATGCCAGAAAGACTGCACTCGAAGCATTGGGCTCATTTTCCAAAACATATTGACCCAGCAGCATCAAAATTAAGGCCGTCAAAACCTTGTAGGGTTTCCAAAAAAATAAGAAACGTATAGAAACAACGTGGGAGTGTAAGAAGTGCAAAGATCCCTTACATCTACCAGAATGTTTCGAATTGCATCACACTATTGCAGATTATTAATTTTGTATTACTGATTTTCGTATAAATAAACTTTTTGTAGTACTTGCATCTACCACAATTATTGCATCAGGTTGTAATTACTTATCAAATATTTATAATTTTAAAAGGGCGCCGCCGCTAATATTTATATTTGGCCCGATCATCGTACTACGGGCTATGCCCGTAATATTCACTTTTGGCCCGATCAGCGTGCTACGGGCTATGCCCGTAGTTGTCGGTTAACAATTTGAGCGCCACGCTGATTTTTAAGGAAGTCCCCGCCAGGCCACGCGCGCCGCTTAAAAGCGCTGAGATTGTAGAGCCAATGTTTCTTATCGCAGTAGAAGATAGTTTACGTTAAGAACGTGATCCTTATAAGCATTCATTCAACACGTTGGACGCCAAGTCTGTTTTGTTCTCTTTACCGTTTGACCCGCTAGATAAGATTTTATCGAAATGGATTCGTGGCCGGTATTCCTTTTACGACAAACCAGTTCATTGCAGTACTTGGTCCTGTGCAGACAAAAATTTTCTTTAACCCTAAGCGTCAAAATGTCAGTCCGAGAGTGTGTGTGAAAGACGGTCTAAAAAACTACAACACAAACTCCAAAGGAAACCGGCAAAAGGCACTGAAGTACGAAAATATTGTTAATTATGTTATGATAAAAATGTAACAAAAGATGGTAGAGTAATGGCCAGGAGAAAGACTAAGCGAGGTGTCACATTTTGTAATACCCGTAAAGGAGATCGGTTATTATGTTTATCGTGTTTGAATGAATTCCATTAATCCTGTAATAAGTCAAAATCATGTAAATTTGAAATAAATTTTCTGTAATTCCATAAAACAGTGTAAATTTTATAGTTCTATATCATGTTACACGATGTCAGCCAGTGGTGGTTGACGCGGCCTAAACGGAAAGTCTAGTGTCAGCCACCGATGGCTGACGTGGCGATCAACGTATTAAGGGGGGATAAAAGGGACGGTTGGGTCCACCCGATGGCCTGCCTTTGGCTAACTGAAGCGAGATTCTAACGCAGTCGCTTCAGATTTTTATAAAAGCAACTTGCTTCGTCTTCTACCTCTCATTTTGATCCTGTTTGCCACAGAAAATCTGCGTTGCGTCGACGAGTCTGAACAGCTAGTATAGCTAGAAGGAATTGCTATAGTGACTTCGAAGTGACAGTTTCCGTGCAACTAGAAGGAATTCTTACAGTGACTTTTACGATGATTCGCTCTATTACCGATCTTGCCAAGGATTGCGCTCCTTCGAATGAGGTAATTAATTTTTGACTTTTTAATTTCGCAAGTTCGCCGTAGTTTCAGGATCATACAATTATGTTGTCCAAATTTGTATATTGTAACTAGATTATAAAATTGATTGCCATTTTTTATAGAATCTAAAATGACTAACGTCAGAGAATGCATTAGGATCAACAGAATTAGTAACAAATTCATGAGGTCATTCAAAGAGTGATATGGTTAATAGACTCATCTAATAATTTGGAGATAAACAAAATTAAAATACAGACTCGATAAATTATTTAACGACTAACTGAATTAATATATGCATTCTCATTAATATAATGCATTCTCTGTTACCGTATTTAACCAATACATGAAATAATTTTCAAATCCATTAAATTATTCTCACAAATACAATTAAGTAATTTGGCGATCAACCTAACCAATATACAAATTTACAAAATAATATATATATATATATATATATATATATATATATATATATATATATATATATATATATATATATATGTAATAAGAACGAAATATTCGCTTTTCGTTACAGAGATCGAGAAATGGAGCGAATAACGAGGCGTCCGCTGCGATGGACGAAATACATGAACAGCTCGCAGTGCGGTTTCTTGTAAAGAGATCGAAAAGCTACACGATCGGCAAACAACCGTCGTCAAGAAGACAGAGACAATCGAGTAGGGTTGCGAGGACTGCTGTGAGGACGATTGCGAGTTCCATTCCGAGTTTGTCTGCCAGTTCGATTGCCAGATTGATTTCGAGTCCAATTGCGAATTCGATTGCGAGTTCGAGTTCGACTGTAAGTTCGACTGCGAGTCCATCTTCGAATTCGACCGCACAAGAATCTCTGCAATATTTAGGCTTGGCGCCAAGAACAGGGCACAGAACCCTAGCGGAACCGCAGTTCAAGGAACCGCTAACTTACCAATGTTATTATTGCCCGAAATACTTTCTGCACAAAATGGTCTATAGACAGCACGCAATTTGCCATATTCGGAAGCTCCACTGATATACGAAATACAAGAAGGAATTCAAATCGATAATAGAAAAGAGGAGACACGAATTTTTTTCGATTGCGTCGCATAAAACAATCGGCTCTTTTCAGGGCCATACATATTAACCCCGGAAAGTACGTCCATAAATATTATTGATAAGTGATCAGTGTTTAGTGACAATGCAGTGAAAGTAAACGTTGAAATTGCATGCCTGGAGACATTCTTCTCTTCGTCACCGTCGGCTACAGATCAGCTGCGCAGTTCATCAAAAATTGTACGAGGTCAATGCACTATCCTCCTGCACCCATTTCCGTGCATGAAGTGGATTTACAACTAAATGGGTGAGTTTTTTTATTAATTATATTCTTCATATACAAATTACATACGCCTTTTAACGCGAATATTTATTATTAAATTAGCTTTGCGAATCATTCGTTGAACTGTGTTCGGAAACGGAATTATTTAAATTAAAATATCATTTACGTACCTTGTTAAACTTCACTGTACACCTTGCTTAAAAATTTCGTATCTTACACACGAGGTGTCATGCACACTAGAATATTAAAACGGCCGTCACGGTTAAATTACTTATTATTTCGAATTCGAAAAATTAGTAAATATTCTTCAGACATTTTGAAGTAAGGATAAATAGCTCTAATATTTACAATATGTAACAATCCAAGGAAATCGCGACGTGCGAAATGACCCTACCTACCTAGGAGACTGATTACCACTCAAAGGATTGCAGGGCAATCCTTTGGTCATTGTACTCGTCAAAATGGTCTACGTTATCTACGTAATAAAAAAAGGAAAATTCTGAACATTAACTCACTACTTGTTGGGAGGAGAGCGCTACGTTAGAGTCCTGGAACAAAAAGAAAAGCAGAGACATATTAAAATACCGTCCGTCAGCGTTCACGAAATAATTATTCAATTTTAATTGAATAATTGAAATAATTGAAAATTATGCTAACAACCCTGTCTCCTCGACGAAACCCGACGCGTTGCCTCTCGATCTCAGCAGTTATTTGCAGTAGCTATTTGCAGCAGTCATTTGCAGCAGTGATCGTCTTCAGATCTGCAACAGCAATACAAAATTCGGTTAAATTCGATCGCAATGCGAAAACCGATTAAAATGAATAAGCAAAGAGCTGCGACGTACCACGTAGCAATCTTTGTTGTCGCGATTGATTTTGTCGTCCTTGGATTTCGAGGAAAATGATGCAATGGTCAGCCGAAAACACACCCGAATACGGTGTAACCGAGGCCCACGGTCGAATACATAAATAGAACGATGAATCTGCGACGTGAAAATCGCGGCTGCGAGCGCGATCAAGCGCGATCAAGTACTATCAAGCACGATCTCAAGCGCGATCTCAACGGAGAGATCAGGCGCGATCTCAAGCCGGATGATCGAACGCAATTTCAAGCGAAATTAAGCGTGACCTCGGGCGAGATGAAGCGCGATCAAGCGCCGATTATCCCGGCGAGCCGATGTGCCAATTAAATATTTCAGCGGATGATATTCCAAAATAATATATAATAAATATCACGAAATAACCGGAGAATAGAATTTAGCGAACGCCGAGAATGCCGGAGGATAAGGTGACCGAGAATATCGCGGACCAACCCCTTTCGATTCGAAATCGCCGAGCAAATGATTCGAGGAATGACGGAGCACGCGATCGCGGTCCGCGGACCCACCCTTCGCGAACCGAGACTGCTGAGCAAATGACTTCGCGAATGTCGCGAATGTCGGACTAGCGGTCGCGTCGCCCCACCCGTTCGACAGGGTGGCTCGTAATTAATCTCTCCCCGTCGCGTTACCGTATTACGTTTTCGAAATCCTCGCGACGTATTTACAGCCGCGCCCCGATTTATTAGGGTATACAGGCGACCGCGAGTCGGCACAAAAAATACAACTGTTACTATTCTCCCTTGAAGCAGGTCGAAACCAGAAACACTGCGCAATTTGCTTGCGTACCCGTGGAATGAGAAAACAGACCCCGTTGTATCCTCACTACCCTGTTGCTGCGTCGTTCCACGTGAAGTCGAACATTGCGTTGTGCAATCATTTTTCAAGTAATATGTCAACCGGTTTCATATCGGAAGAGATTTTAACTGTGAATATAATATAGAATGAATGTTTCAATAATTTCTCCGATTTGTAGGATTTTCATTTTGTATAATTTAAGTGCGTTTTATAGATGCGTATGAAAATGAATATTGCGACTCGTAATTAACTTAGAGTTTGACGTATTGTTTTCGACATCCTCGTGACGTATTACAGCAGCGCCCCGATTTATTAGAGTATACAGACGACCGCGAGTCGGCACAAAAAATACAACTGTTACTATTCTCCTTTGAAACAAGTCGAAACCGAAACGCCGCGCAATTCGCGCAATAAAAAACTAACCCCCGTTACGTCACCCTGTTGTTGTGTCGTTCCGCGCGAAATCACATATTTCGTTGTGCAATCATTTTTTCGGACCGTTATTCAGATATTATTATATCATTATTGCGATTATTATAACGTTAAAATTATGTTGGAACGTATTATATTATTATATGATCATAGTATTATAATATTGTTATTATAATTACTATGATTATTATAATAACAATTAATATATTAATATAATTTTGAGTGGCGAGTCACCGGTCGAACGCGAAGGATTAAATGATTGAGAAGATAGGAAATATAAAATTACGTACGTTCCCGTGCGACTGCGCTATATGTAAAATTACATATTTATTAACAGATATATTATTGCGTAATTGCAATTAACGGTCACATACACTATTTTTACAGATAGCTCCATGGGATGCCACATCAACGCGCAAACGGATTTAAAAGACGAATACGTACAGGTTGTCGATACGTAAGTAAATTTTCTCGTCTTCCAAAGAATATATTATAATTTCACCTAATATTATTATTATTAAAACTGTATATTATTTCTTAATACATTTTTCTCAACCGCTGGCGAAAAGGATTCGAACATCTTTCAAAACGCAATTAACTTCTTCGATACTGGACCGAACGCGACTTTAATGTCTCAATGTTTTCGAAGTCTTACTTATAATTTATTATTTTTGAATTCGGGAATTTCAATTCGGTTGCATCATCATTTGCGATTCATGCAATTTAATTGTCCAGTATTTTGCAATTGTGCTGCGATTGGAATTACGAATTGCATTGTAATTGAATCGAATTGAATAGAGATCCGAATCACAGATTACAATGTGATCGAATGACAATGTAATTTAATTTGCAATGCGATCGAATTACAATGTAATTGAATCACGATGTGACAGAATTACAACGCGATTGAATTGCGATGTAACCTTTATTCATTAAAATTCCTCGAGCAATTCGATCGTAACTCTCCGCGAGCCTAGCCAAGGGGAAGCTAATTTAAAAAACTTGAATAAAATACATTCAGTCGAAAAATATGCAAGTTACACTTCGACATAAATATTCCGTCGTCTTCTCAGATTGGCCTCGATCTCCCAAAGAAGATTCCTAAACGTCTGGATGTCTTTCGATCCGATCTTCAAATTAACGAGATGGGGCGTCGTTCAAGGCTTCGTCGACAAAGTAAATATTCTCATTTCACCGTCTAACCCGAACGAGGTGCATAAAGGGAGAATGGCATCGAGGGCCACGTGTGTCACGTACAATGATCTTGTTCGCAGATCATCGCGGGGAGGAAGGGTTACCAAGTGCCAGACTTTGCTGGACTTTATGTTAGATCTGTCGCAGAACGGCGACGCCCTCACCGACGAGAACATTCGGAACGAGGTGAACACGTTCATATTCGCCGGTCTCGATACCACGGCCACCAGGGTGTCCTGGATCCTTTATGCGTTAGGCCCCCAACGGAGTATCAGGCGAGTGTACTGGCAACGCTCGTCGCGCCAGCGAATTCAACCCTTCTGGTATCGACCATGAGAATCGTGTGCACACGAGCGAAAAATTATCGAGCACGTTCGAGACGCAGTTCGGGCAAAGACTCGGCGAGAAAAATCGTATAAACTTTACAAACCTTTTTGTAAACGAGTGAAACAACATTCAAAGATGAACATAGATTCGGAGATAAAACTGTTATTGGAAGTATGTATTAACCCTTTGCGAGTTAACCCTCGAGGGGTGCACTCCGAGGCACCGCTAGAATTTTTGTATCATCGAAATAATTCTTATATCAAGAAAGTCTAGATTTGCACCATGTCATGTAAAATGGGAACACTGTAAGACGGAACAATTATTTTAGGTTTACAGTTGAAACGGCTTCGAGCGCAAAGGGTTAAGAAAACAACAACGTTTTCCCATCAATTTTACCGATGGAAAAGGAAGAACGTGGATGTTAAAAGAGGGAAGGCGGATGACGAAAGCGAAGCAATTTATCCGATATTTGTCCGACATCGCGTATTTAGTTTATTTGATTAGTATTTATATTGTTCTGCGAGAGGAACAGCGAGATATTCGTCGAGTTTTTACCGAGTGCCACAAGATGCTTGTCGGTGTGGACGAATCTAAATGAAGCTCTCTTTGTTTCTCTACAGGAGCAAATTCTGGGCGAGTATTATAACGTTGCGGGAACTGCTCTGCTCTGCTCTGCTCCGCTCCGCTCTGCTCCGCTGGCTGACGCAAGCCAGATTAGGGAATCAGAGTCCTCTAGCGCGCCCGTCGCGCAGCTACCGCGACTCCCATTGCCAAGGTTCGCCGGCTGCTACACGGAGTGGCCGAGCTTCTCGGATCAGTTTGAGTCGCTGGTCGTGAAGAACTTGACTCTTCACGACGTCCAGCGACTACAGTACCTCACTACTCCGTGAGAGCGGCGAACTTTGGCATCGCGTGGGCGGCCTTGATCAAGAGATATGACCGGAAGCGGCTAGTCGTCAGTGCGCTCCTGTCGAACTTCCTGGCCCTTGCGTCGCATGAGATGCAAGAGATCTTCCGTCCATTGATGGCTCATGCTGAAAGTTTATTATATAATACTACAAACAATTCAGTTGAGAACCTCGATGCCATCATTGCAAAATATACCGGTGGGAAAAGGATAAATTGGGGCCAGAGAGGGTCATATTCTGCGAGATGTGCAGCTGCTGTTGTACAGCACAACACGCAAAAACTAATATCAAAGGTAATAGAGGGCAAGGGTGCGAAGCCGCCGAAATTGATAGAAGAATTAGAAGAAGGAAGGAAAGGCAGTAATGAAAAAGGAAAGGAAAAGGCGAGTAAGTCTCCGAAGAAGGTGAGAAACCCGTTTTGTTCAACAACGGACCCGGATTATGGAGTTAGCGCAGAGAAACCGGATATGGAGCAACATCTATTTAACTTTGAAAAAGAAAGACACATGGAGATGCTGCAGGATTGGCAGACGAATCGAAAGAAAATAGAGAGGGATACGGTAGAACAAAATAAAAGCCACGAGTGGCATACATACCGATCCAAATTACTTACAGCATCGAACTTTGGCATAGTGTGTCGGCGAAGGAAAACTACCAACTGTGGAAATTTGGTAAAGTCACTGCTGTATCCAAACATAGTGAATCTGCCTGCCATTGAATATGGTCGGCAGTGTGAGAATATTGCCCGCGAACAACTTGCGAAGGAGGAAGATGTGGAAATCCGCAAATGCGGTCTCTTCATTGATGCAGAGATACCATTTCTGGGGGCAACTCCGGACGGCATAATTGACGACGACGGTATCGTGGAAATTAAATGCCCGAAGACGGCAGCAAAGTTCTCGCCAGAAGAAGCGATAAAAAATATTCAACCCGTACGAAGAATATTTGAAGATGATGCAGGTACTGCATTACGCAGAACCCATCACTATTTTTACCAAGTGCAGGGACAACTGCACATAACATGTCGACAATATTGTCTGTTTTGTTTGTGGACACCAAAGGGTATGAAAACCATAAAAGTAAGCAAAGACGACACATTTTGGCAAAATGAAATGAAATCGAAATTGTCGCGATTCTACGTCCATTGTATGTTGCCCGAAATATTGGACAGCCGCTACATTAGGAACATGAGTATCCGAGAGGCCACAGAAACGGAGTACAAAAAACCAATTGTGATTAGCACGAAACTAATTAAAAAACCTCAAGCGAACCCACGCAATGTAGGGTCGCACACTTAGTGTGCGCCTTCGCTGATTATTTCAGCGAAGGAAAATTTAAAACGATCTTAACTCGCGAGTCATTAGATTCGCTCGAGCGTACCCACGCAATGTCGGGTCGCACACTTAGTGTGCGCCTTCGCTGATTATTTCAGCGAAGGAAAATTTAAAAAGATCTTAGCTCGCGAGTCATTAGATTCGCTCGAGCGTACCCACGCAATGTCGGGTTGCACACTTCGTGTGCGAATTTTTCCTTGCATGTTGCAGATGATGTTCACGCGGATCGGCAGTGAGGTGTGCTTGCGGTGCTACCATTGACAGCGCCAATGCGGTTGAGGGAACGACCGACAATGTTCTGGCCAGAAGGAAAGAAATCGCTCTGGCATTCAACGCCGGGAAAACTGTAGGTATATGCAATATATATGTACGATGAAATGTATATTCATAATGTATGTACTTCTAATTCTACTTCCGTGTTACAGTCGCAGTGGAAGACCATTCTCGGCAAATTAGCTCGGGAGGCGGAAACCATCTCCCTTTTGTCCGGAAGGTAAGAAATCGCTCTGGCATTCAACGCCAGGAAAACTGTGAGTATATGCAATATATATGTACGATGAAATGCATATTCATAATATATATACTTCTAATTCTGCTGTTATGTTACAGTCGCAGTGGCGAAATATATTAGGCCAGCTGGCTCGGGGGACAGCTAGGCCTAACCTGGCGAACCTAGTGGCTCCTAATGTAAGTAAATGAAAAATACTTTTATATATAATTTAATATAGTAATATATGTATAATAACAAATAATAATAATAATATATATTTATACGTTGCAGAGAGAGCTGAAAAAACTTTAAAAAATAACTGTTTATGGCCCCCAGAAGAGGGGCAATGAAAAAAGAAGAGGAAGAGGAGGAAGAGGAGGAAGAGGAGGAAGGGGAGGAAGAGGAGGAAGAGGAGGAAGAGGAGGAAGAGGAGGGAGAGGAGGGAGCGCCAAATATATCGTTAATTTTTATTAAATGAAAGTTTGAATAAAGAATTTAAATTAAATAATGGTAAATTTAGTGCCAGCACCAACGGTTAAACTACTGTTATTCGTTAATTTTAAGAATTTTTAAATTTTTAAAGACTGATTTGGTATTAAGTAATTTTTGGGGGCTGTTGCCCGCCACTTTCGTTATAAATGGAATAAGTCTGTTTTCATTAAAATTTTAGTTTAACAATAAGTGTTTCATTTACATTGAAAGGATTCTGAATAAGGAAAATTTTATTATTTGTACGAATTATAAATATTATTGATTGCTCTCTTAATTTAATATAATTGAAACCTGATTACCTGATTATAAGTTATAGTATTTATTTGCGTGTGTTATAGAAGAAGAAAGTAATATTAATATAAGTAAAAGTGATTTTTATACTTTTTGTATCAGGGTTAATTAAAATAAAGTTAGTGTTTTTAATTATCTTTTAATTATCTTTTTAACTTGAATAATTCCATGTACGAACAGAACTCAACGAATGATTTTCAAAGCTGATTTATTAATAAATAATCGCTTTAAGGGACGTAAAGCATTTGTTTATTAGAGAGATATGAAAAATATTATCAGTAAGAAACTCTCCCATTTAGTTGAGGATACATTTGCTGGCTAAAATTCACGATGTCGAAGGGCACTGACCTTGTACAACGTACAGCTGATCTTTCACTGCACTGTCACCAAACACTGATCACTTAATTAATCACTGATAATCCGAAACATTTGTGGATATTACGAAAGATGACTGAGACGCGTTTGCAGATAATCGTTTGTACGACACGTTCGCGGATAATCGTTTATTCGACGTGTTCGTTCGGCAGTCGACGTTTCACTGCCAAAAAATCGAGGCCTCGACCGTGGGCCCTTGTCGTTCGTCGTTCGGCCGTCCGAGAAAATGACACTCGATACCGCAGGGTGACAGCGAGGCGGACACAGTTTACGTCTCGGCATATCTTGTTTATTTCATTTGGTGGTACCCTGCGCTTCGAAGAAAATGGTATCGGGTGTTATTTCTTCGGACGGCCGAAAGACGAACAAGGGCCCACGGTCGATATTATATTTGAAAAAAGGAATTACCTGATTATAAGTTACAGTATTTATTTAAGAATAAATGTAATGATTTTAAAATGTGTGTGCGTGTGTTGTAGAAGAAGAAAGTAATATTAACCCTTTGCACTCGAGGCCTTTTTCGCTTGCGCAAACCAGCAACTCGAGACGATTTCGGACAAATTATGCAAATATTTTAGAAGTAGTTTACAAATATTTATTAACAAATAAATGTATAAAAATAATAATATTTCACTAGTTTACTTATTTATACGTTGAAAACAACAAACTTTGATAAATATTACACTCTGTAATTAGTTTTGGTGTGATATCTTGTAAAACAATATCCTATATTATATAATATAGTATAGTAATATATATAATAACAAATAATAATAATAATATATACTTATACGTTGCAGAGAGAGATGAAAAAATTATTCAAATGAACCATTTATGGCCCCCAGAAGAGGGGCAAGGAAAGAAGAAGAGGAAGAGGAGGAAGAGGAGGAAGAGGCGGGAGAGGAGGGGGAGGAGGGAGGAGTTCTAAATATGTTTTGAATTTTTATTAATAAAAGGATCGTTTTTATCATTTCTGTTGTTCATTTTAATTACGAATTGCTCCATCACCATCAGTTTTTTAAATAAACGAACTACATTTAAATTATTTGTTTACTTCGCATTATCTACATATCACATCCAATCCCACTAGCACTGTCCGACGATTCAGAAAAGTCTAAGCTGAGGGGCTTCGGTTGTAGAAAGGACCACTTTTTTATAATTGTTCAGATATTTACAATATTCGACGAGCGTTCTTGCTGGAACTGCCGCGCCGCTCACGACTGCCCCGCACGCCACCTTCCCCTGGTCAAGAAACCTAGCGCGCGGCAGAATATCTTCGTGACAACTGTTCGTATCAACCAAGATGGACGTGCCAATATTCCAGTGAGCAGTTTGGGAGTTGGATATTTCGATTCAGAAAAGTCTAAGCTGTTGGGCTTCGGTTGTAGAAATGACCATTTCTTTATTATTGTTGAGATATTTACAATATTCGACGAGCGTTCTTGCTGGAACTGCCGCGCCGCTCACGACTGCCCCGCACGCCACCTTCCCCTGGTCTAGTAACCTAGCGAGCGGCAGAATATCTTTGTGACAACTGTTCGTATCAACCAAGATGGACGTGCCAATATTCCAGTGAGCAGTTTGGGAGTTGGATATTTCGATTCAGAAAAGTCTAAGCTGTTGGGCTTCGGTTGTAGAAATGACCATTTCTTTATTATTGTTGAGATATTTACAATATTCGACGAGCGTTCTTGCTGGAACTGCGGCTCCGCTCACGACTGCCCCGCACGCCACCTGCCCCTAGTCAAGTAACCTAGCGCGCAGCAGAATATCTTCGTGACAACTGTTCGTATCAAGTAAGATGGACGTGCCAATATTCGAGTGAGCAGTTCGGGAGTTGGATATTTCGATTCAGAAAAGTCTAAGCTGGGGGATTCGGTTGTAGAAATGACCATTTCTTTATTATTGTTGAGATATTTACAATATTCGACAAGCGTTCTTGCTGCAACTGCCGCGCCACTCACGACTGCCCCGCACGCCACCTACCCCTGGTAAAGTAACCTCGCGCGCGGCAGAACGGGCTCATGAAGCAGGTATCAGTTTCATGAAACTCAGTTTGTGAAACGGTTTTGACGACATGGCAACATTGCGGCGAGGAATGAAATGTGGCAACCATGTTTAGTCGCTATCCTTCCCTTTCAGCTTTCTTTCTCTCTTACGTCACATTTTTACCGACACCCGTGATAACAGAAACATATGCGTGTGCCACCTGACGGTCGAAAATGTTTTTATTTTGGTTTGGCTAATGTCCGTTCGCACAACTGTAGCGCGACGATCAACTCGGAGTGCTGGCTGATCTGACCCGGGCCCTTAAGAGTACCCGAGGCTCCCCCGTTAATCGCCAGCCTCCGGGCGGGGCGGAGGTGTCTAGCCAGCAGATTTCCCCCACGTATAAAAAAAAGGTATACTAATAACGTTCTAAGCCACGGTGTTCGAGGGATAAGTCGAAGGGCAAGAGGGGGGAATCCAGCTGCGGCGCGCGCTGTTGCGTATGAAGGGGTAAGGGTGGCCTTGAGCGCAGGAGGGTCTGGAGGCGGAAGTGCTGCCGCGAGCGCCGGCGGGTATGGAGGGGGAAGAGCCGCGGCGAGCTCCGTGATGGTTGGAGGGGGGTGTCTCGCGGTTTCGCATTTCGTACGCGTTATCGATACTCGCTTCTCTTCCGATCTTCTCATCTTATTAAATTTAATTATGCAGCGTTTTTTATCGCGCTTGAATTTTTACATTGTAGGAGATGTTTTGGGGTGAGAGGGAGGTGTAGACGCATCGGTTTCTCTCTGCCGCTCGATCCGCTATGAACGAAGCGCAGAACGTCGCAACGGTTTCTGTCTCTCTCTTCCGCAATATTTGTAACGAGTCTGGACACGTTTTCTAAAGCGGTCTTCTCGTTTTATTGAAATTTAATTATGCAGCGTTGTTTATCGCGCTTGCATTTTTACATTGTAGGAGATGTTTTGGAGTGAGAGAGAGGGGTTGACGCATCGCAACGGTCTCTCTTTCTCTCTTCGGCAGCATTTCTAACGAGTTTGGACACGTTTCTTCTACAGCAGTCTCTCGTCTTATTGAAATTTAATTATGGGGCGTTATTTTATCGCGGTGAAACAGCGGCGATGAGAATGCCGAACCGCGGTGCAAAGAGGGTTAAGGCATTTTCGCGAATTTGTGGTATCGCATTCCGGATGACTCTCGGACGCGTTATCTTCCCATGGTGTCAGTTTTCTCATTTTATTGAATTTTTTCATTTGATAAATTCGCTATTCAGTTGCGAATCGTTATGGAAGTTTGTTCATTTCGCAATCGCAATCGCTCGCAACGTCCAAGATATTTGCACACGGTGTTCATAATTTTTCGGATTCGACACAACGGATTTTTAGCCGATATTGCAAGGTTTATTGCGTTGTTCGTCGGATATATCCGCACGTCGTGATTTCATATGTGGGGGCATGCTCGTTCAGACCGAAGGACTTGCTCGAATACGTGCTATACAGTAGTATCGAAATTTTAAGAGTAATCGTTCCATCGAAACCGCAATGCCTTTTGGATAGATGTTTGGAGACGGTTATTCGAAAATTCGATCGATCCGATTACATTTACGCGGGGCCAATGTCGACACCGCTATGGAATTTTGACCCAGGCTGATTTTCTTCCTCCACTCAACGAGAGAAGATTGGAGTATTCGTTGTTCAGCTACGATGAGGATTACGATATCAGTAAAATCGTACCAGACATTAATTTACCGATCAAAACACTCGAGGCATCACACATGAAATTCGTATGAAACCATCGGGATGGGAGAGAGTCGCAACGGTTGGGTGATGCAAAGTTTAGTTAAATTTGTTAAAACTGGTAATTTAACCGAAGATGTTAAATTGAAATTGAAAAGTTTGCTTCGTAAGTAAACGTGAAACATTTTCTTAAGATGACGCAAGTGTGCAAGGATATGTTAAGAGGACTCTTGGACGCGTTATCTTCCACAGAGTTTCAGTTTCATCATCTTATTGAATTTAAATATGCAGCGTTTTCTTATCGCGCTTCCATTTTTATGACGTTGTAGAGGGGAACTACGCGTGTGTGCATGTTAATAAATAGTTGAAGCATAACGCGGAGCAAATTAAATCGTTCTCACGAAGTGAAAGTGTACAGTGAAGTGAAGCGCAACAAACTTATAAATCCAATCATGTCAGGAATCTATTTTGTAATTGACATGGATGGTTTCAAAGTTGAAAAAAAGTTTCAGTGTAACGAGTTAGCTATTGTAAACATGCGTACCGGCCAAGCAAGTCTCTTCGAATTTGAACTAGGCGTCCGCTACACAGATTTGTGTAAAGCAGATCAAAAGTCTGCGTGGTACGTCACGAATTTTATACACGGGAAAAATTTTTCGGGGAAAAAAAATTATCAGTGAAAGGACGTCGGTGTTCTAATTAAAATTTTTATTCGCGGCTACAAGGATCCCGCGATCGCATATAAGGGGGGCATTTAGAAAAAGACATATTACGCGAAATTGGGGTTTGAAATTTAAATTTAGAAATTTTCGGTTGTCCAAAATTTGAAACTTTATTCGCGGTCCCGAAATATGGGTCATATGACGTGCCATGTAGGCTTCATTGTTGGACGCCTAGTTCAACTTCGAAGCAGAGGGTGCAGCAGTACCACTGTGCCCTAAGCGAGGTGCGCGTCTTTCGGATGTGGTACATGGAAGGTAACACTGTTTTTTGTTACAATTATTTTTCATTTCAGAAAGAGAAAAAAACGTGATTGGAAAAAGAAAAACGTGATTGGAGAGTGATGACGATTGGCATCTTTTTACCGTACGATGGAGGAGAAGTGAGAGGCGTGCGTAATAATTGTGAGTTTGAAATTAATGAAATTGAAAATTAATGAAATAGAAAATTTATTTTAATATTTTTCATTTACGTTTAGCGCGCACTGTCTCTATTGTCCACTAACGACGACAACGAGGGTGGAGACGCCAACGATGGCGACAACGAGGGTGGAGATGTCATTGGTGACGACAACGAGGATGGCGGCGACAATGATGAATGAAAAAAAAATAATACAAAGTTTAAAGTACCTTGAATTTGTGAATTTGCTGTTCGGAATGAAGGATGAGAAAGAGAGATATTTTATGATAGTAAATATATATATTTTCGATACATGTACATTTTATGATAGTAAATATACAGGGTGTCCCACAATTATTTTAACAGCCGAAAATGAGGGGTAGCTGAGGTCATTTGAAGTAACTTTTTCCTTTGCGAAAATGCAATCCACGGCTTTGTTTACGAGTTATTAACGAAAAACACTGGCCAATGAGAGGTGACGGTGCGAGAGAGAGGGTCCGCGAGAGAGTCCGCAGCACCAGGCTTTGACAGAAGGTCGGGACGGACTCGAGCCGCGTTCGAAGTATTGAACAAGTCACGAAGCGAGAACTTTCCGGATTTTTTTTACTACATAACAGTGATATTTTTAAGAAAAACGCTGTTCACCTTTACTTTAGAACGTCTGAAGAATATTCACTAATTTTCGGACTCGAAATAATATGTAGTTTAACCGTGACAGCCGTTTTAATTTTCTGGTGTGCATGACACCTTATGTGTACCATATGAAATTTTTATGCAAGGTGTACAGTGAAGATTAACAAAGTTCGTAAATGATATTTTAATTTAAATAATTCCGTGTACGAACAGAATTCAACGAATGATTCGCAAAGCTGATTTAATAATAAATAATCGCGTTAAGGTACGTAAAGGATTTGTTTTTTAGAAAAATATGAAAAATATTATCGATAAGAAACTCACCCATTTAGTTGAGGATGCATTTGCTCACTCATACGTACTGACCTCGTACAACGAACAGCTGATCCCAGGTCAATGACCGCAACATTCGTGGGATACTGTCGGCGGAACCTCTGATATGGTTATTTGCGAAGTTCACTTACACTGCACTGTCACCAAACACTGATCAGTTATTTAATCACTGATAATCCGAATCACTTGTGGATATTTAAGAAAGATCACTGAGACTCGTTCGCGGATAATCGTTTATTGGACGCGTTCGTTCGGAAGTCGACGTTTCACTGCCGAAAAATTTCTGGCCCTGACTGTGGGTCCTTGTTGTTCGTCGTTCGGCCGTCCGAGGAAATGACACTCGATACCACTTTCTTCGCACGGCCATTAATTACGTTCTAAGAGCGCAGGGTGACAGCGGGTCGAACACAGTTTACGTCTCGGCATATCTTGTTTATTTCATTTGGCGGTACCCTGCGCTTCGAAGAAAATGGTATCGGGGGTTATTTCCTCGGACGGCCGAAAGACGAACGACAAGGGCCCACAGTCGAGGCCTCGATTTTTTGGCAGTGAAACGTCGACTGCCGAACGAACACGTCGAATAAACGATTATCCGCGAACGTGTCGTATAAACGATTATCTGCAAACGCGTCTCAGTCATCTTTCGTAATATCCACAAATGTTTCGGATTATCAGTGATTAATTAAGTGATCAGTGTTTGGTGACAGTGCAGTGAAAGATCAGCTGTACGTTGTACAAGGTCAGTGTCCTTCGACATCGTGAATTTCAGCCAGCAAATGCATCCTCAACTAGATGGGTGAGTTTCTTACTGATAATATTTTTCATATCTCTCTAATAAACAAATCCTTTACGTCCCTTATTTATTATTAAATCAGCTTTGCAAATCATTCGTTAATCTTCACTGTACACTTTGCATAAAAATTTCATATGGTACACACGAGGTGTCATGCACACCAGA
This sequence comes from Megalopta genalis, assembly GCF_051020955.1. Lineage (NCBI taxonomy): Eukaryota > Metazoa > Arthropoda > Insecta > Hymenoptera > Halictidae > Megalopta > Megalopta genalis. The sequence goes on along the minus strand of NW_027477288.1, from coordinate 39,865 downwards.
AAATTAAAACGGCTGTCACGGTTAAACTACATATTATTTCGGGTCCGAAAAATTAGTAAATATTCTTCAGACGTTCTAAAGTAAAGGAGAACAGCGTTTTTCTTAAAAATATCACTGTTATGTAGTAAAAAAATCCGGAAAGTTCTCGTCTTGTGACTTGTTCAATACTTCGAACGCGGCTCGAGTCCGTCCCGACCTTCTGTCAAAGCCTCGTGCTGCGGACTCTCTCGCGGACCCTCTTCCTCGCACCGTCACCTCTCATTGGCCAGTGTTTTTCGTTAATAACTCGTAAACAAAGCCCCAGATTGCATTTTCGCAAAGGAAAAAGTTACTTCAAATGACTTCAGCTACCCCTCATTTTCGGCTGTTAAAATAATTGTGGGACACCCTGTATATATTTTTTCAATACATGTTAGTTTTACAATAAAATTTTCATAATTATATAATTTTTCTGACAATGTTCGTCAACGGGTTGTACTCGACGATGCAGTCGTGTATCATCAGGCAGTATGCGGCTATCGAAGGCAGGACATCCTTTTGACATTCGAATTCGATTCGCACGTCGATGGTTGAATTTTTGAGCGCTTCATTTTGTCGCGAGCTATCGATGACGACGAACGGTTTCCATAATAGGACTCTTGAAATTAGGCGTATATGTCGTAGAGCAACGCGTATTTATCCTTTTCGATATCTATATTTAAATCGTCGTAAGGATACATTTCCGAGTTCAAGAATAGTCGACTATTGGATAAGAAGCACGAATCGAATTAGGTAGCGTTTTTCTTTAAATCATTTTTCCTTTCGGTTTCTAACGCGAATATCACGTATCGCTGTTTTTCCATTTGCGGTGCTGTTTTTATCGCCCACGTGTGCTTCGTGGTTGTTTGCAGCATCGAATATTTATACAGTTCCCACGAACAGAAACTCATGCTGAACGATCTTTCGCTCTCAAGAATACGCAGCATCGACAACTTTTGTATTTCGTCCAAAGCGAAGCGCGGCATTCTCCATTGAACTTTAGGCAATTCCGGGTCAGGTTCCGCATTGTCGGACCAGCTTTGTAGCGCGTTAGCGTCGTTGCGCACGCGAATCAAAATCAATTCGTGCCGAGCATTTATTACAACGCGTTTGTAATCTTCGCAGAAGCCTAGCAATGTCTTCATAGGCACGCAAAAGTTGAAATTTAGCAAATCCGTAAGCGTTGCGATGAAAGTTTCCCTCCGTTGATCGTCGTTTCTGTACATCCAGCATGCGTTGGACAGCGCGTTGCTCTTCGTAATGTTCAGACTGACGTAATTCTTCAAGGTCGTCGTTGTATCGGGATTTCTGGACCGATCGATTTCCACTCGTAACGTACCTCGTCGAACATAAACCCTACCGCATTGTTGTCTAGAGCCATCATGTCGTTGGTAGATCCTCCTGGTAGGCTGAGTCTTCCCTCCACGTATAGGAAGCTTTTACACGGAAGAGTGTACCAGTCTTGATGTTGAATGGGTATTCTTATCTCATCGCTATTTTCAAACGCTGTGTTGACGCACGGATTGTAGGTGTGCAGGTCGATCTTAGTTATTCGATCATCGAAGATTGGTGCCACGGATATGTTCAAAATGTCGTCGGGCATGGTGGTGAAGCAAGTTCGATTACTTGGTAACGATGAATCCCAAAGATCGTAGATATTCCACTTTTCGCGCGGTTAGTTTTCTTGTCTTCTTCTCCTAACTATTGTTGTTGTTATTTCGAAACGGCGCACCGTTTTTTATGTTCGACGTATTCGATATCGTATTATTATTATGAATTAACATAACGGTTATGTCAAGGTTATGAGACGGTTCGACGAACGTGCATCCGTACCGTGATTTCTTCGTTTCGAAAATCAATCAATTGTCCAGACTGGAAGGTAAATCACTCGTGCTGGCGTTTCCAATACTTTATACCCCGGCGACACGTTGGGCGCGAATTCGTGTATCATGTGAAACAGTTTCCCGTTATCGTACGAACCGATGGTTACGTTGCATTCTATTCGAATATTATTCGTGTTAATGATATTTACGGAAGTGTCCGATACATGCCACGCGTTCGGTGATAGAATGCGGTTCCTAGAGAATCCTAGGATAGGACCCACGGTGTCAGGTTTCGTAAAATCTATCTTATATGCACTTTTAACTTCGCTTTTCATAGTGCTGTTGTTCGCTCGTAGGATTAGTGGATATTTTACATCGTTGTTATCTTTTGTTGGCGTAAGCGTTGATCACCTCCAGTTCGTGCGAACCGTCCGGGATGATTATCTCCTCACCCTCGTCACCGAAATAGAAGTTATTGTTTCCGATATTTGAACTGATGTATGGTATCGTGTAATAAGTTTGCAAATCGAGCAGGCCCAGTTCGTAATCAGTATTGTGGAAATATAATATATAGGCGGTAATTACTTGGACGATAACACGCTACTTCTTCCCAATAACGTGAACGTGTATGACATCCTTGCGACGAACTATATCAGAGTTCCTCGCAGAAATTTCACACACAATTGTCCGCACACGCTTTCGTCGTAACTTTGATAAATCTTGTGATTGTACGAGATCGCCGCGTTCGGTCCGAAATAACGAATCAATTGGATCGGTGGTCGAAGATCTCCAAAACTATCGAAGTAACTGACTTGCGAACTATGCTTTATATACGGGACCCATTGGGTTCCTGAACCATGACCGCTATACAGATTCACAATTCCTCGTTCGTTTACCCATACTTGTTTCGGCAATTCATCGCGCATGAAAACTCCACGGCCCTTCATAGCGCGATTGTGTCGTCGCGCTTCTTCCAATTGTTCCTTCGCAGCTTTCGCATCGTTTATCGTTTTGATCACCCCAGCAGCGCCATCTGTCAACGCTCCCAAAGCTCCCAAAGCAGGTAACAACAGCGGTAGAAAACCGCCTCGTTTTGCGATCAGTAGAATTCTATCGACACTGTTTCTACTACCATTTTTTCTCTTTCCTTTGACCGCTTGTCGGTCCTCCTCCTCCTTCTTCTTCTTCAGACCCATACCTAACCTCATCAGAGTTGTTTTTATCAGTCCGTAACGGTATTCAGAGCTGTTTTTTACCAGACTGTAACGGTATACAGAGCTGTTTTTACCAGTCTGTAACGGTATACAGAGCTTTTTTTACCAGTCTGTAACGGTATATGGAGCTGTTTTTACCAGTCAGTAAACGGCATACGAAGCTGTTTTTACCAGTCTGTAACGGTATACAGAGCTCTTTTTACCAGTCCGTAACGGTATATGGAGCTGTTTTTACCAGTCTGTAAACGGCATACAGAGCTGTTTTTACCAGTCTGTAAACGGCATACAGAGTTGCTTTTACCAGTCTGTAACGGTATAGAGAGCTGATTTATGAGTGTGTAACGGTATACAGAGCTGTTTTTACGGTATACAGTCTGTAAATAGTATATGTCGCTATTACGTCAAGGTTTGTTTTATTTTTCTGTTGATTACGAAAAAAAGAAAAAATGTGCGTACGTCAGCTTACATGGAGAAGCGCTCTATCATTGGAGTACGAGGAGACTGATACCTACGATGCTCGAGCTCTCGTGTAAATACTTTGTCGTTTGAGAAGGAATTTTACCACTAGAAAACAGAGCGAGGGGGGCATGCGTTTCGTACGACAGTCCTTGATTATCTGAGTTCCGACCTGCCGCATGTTCGACGACCACGATGAGATAATTCGGAAACACGTATCGTTGTTACCGAGTACTGTACGGTGCGTGATAAGCGGCCCGTCAGGATGTGGTAAAACTAACGTTATGATTAGTCTGTTGGAGAGTCCGAATGGGCTGCGATTCGCAAACGTGTACGTGTATTCGAAATCGCTGCGTCAACCATAGTATCAATACTTGAGCAACTTGCTCTCGTCCGTGGGGGATGTAGGTTATTTTGCCTACTCGGACAACACGGACGTGATTCCCCCAGCAGATGCTCGACCGAATTCAATATTTATCTTTGATGACGTTGTTTGCGACGAACAGGATGTCATGAGAGAATATTTCGCGATGGGCAGACAATCGCACGTCGTTTGTTTCTATCTGTCGCAATCGTACGCTAGAATACTCAAACATTTGATTCGTGACAATGCGAATCTAGTGATTCTATTCAATCAAGATGTCACGAATCTGTGACACGTTCATCAGGATCATGCGAATACAAATATGTCGTTCGAAACGTTCAACGCACTTTGTTGGAGGTGTTGGGGACACAAGTATGGATTCCTTGTTATCGGCAAAGACAGTCCTGCGAATCGTGGTCGCTACTGGTGCGGATTTAACGAATTCGTCGTGCTGTGATCGGGGGCTCATTTGGACTGCAAGAGTCGTCGGATTCGCATCGTACCGCTCGATATGTGTCGGTCTAAGGAAAATCGGCGAGCCGCGATCACCAAAGAAATAGCCAAGACCAGTGACGTCATACGTAAGAAGAGTTTAGCCTCGAAGGTTTGGAAAATGGATACGGAGTCGAACATTGAGACGGATTTGCGTTCGTTCGTGGAGCCGTTGATACAGCTGATTCAAAATACAGCTACGGAAGCGAACGATAATACGCCGATCGTATGCATTTGAAGAAGAAAAAGAAAATATATTCCTCTGTTCCTACCAACGATGACATTGACTATGTGTTGTACGACGACGAAGACGATAACGACGGCGACGACGACGATGGCAACGACGGTGGCAACAGTGACGATAACGAGGCGGGTGGCAACAAGGCGCTCGAACCGATACCTACGATACTTTCGGCGCAACAGGAGAAAGCTTTCGAATCATCTCCTACGGCCTTGTTGGAATCATCGGTGCGAAACATTTTGAAAAGTCCTGAAACGCACCGCGCCGAATACGAACATTTGTTCAACAATTTTGGACCTTTAGCGATTTCTTTAGCGGACCACCGAAAAATTTGGACGACATGTACGGAGTATATTTTCACAATGACCAACTGATGCTTGTAAACACCACGTTTGATGTTTAAAGCAACGACGATATCGTTATCAATAAAATTAGGTACAAGGGAACACCAGGTCTCTACGAATTGATATTCAAAAGAATACCCGACGAGAACCTGTACACCGAAACCGATAAGAATATTTACAAAAACATTCTCATCGCTACGCGCGCGCATCAACGAGGTAACCAGATAATGGGTGCTGCTCATCTGCAGGGCACGTGAGCGCGAAACGTGCGTTGACTCGAAAGTCCGTTACACGGATTAGTTATTTATGACCAAAAAAGATTTCTCGACCCATAGTTTGCGGGTCTTCCGCGTTTTTAGTTAGTCGTCGGTGAACAGCCTAAGAGTACACTCGTTGTCTCTAAGTTCTCACAAGCAAGCCTCTAGATTAGATCTTGTGTGTTCAATAAATAATCAACAGGTTATGGGCCCCAGCACGCTTCCACTGCGCCACTAGTGTATCTGTTCGGACACATTCAAGTGCATAGTGGTGTGACGTGTGTTTAAAGAATAACGTGCGACACATCATCTTTATCATGGCCAATAAAGATTCAATTGATCTGATCAACCTGGACGGAACGAACTACCCGATGTGGAAATTCGGTATTTCATTCCCGTTGGAGGCAAAAGATCTTTATGGCTTTGTGAATGGCACAGCAGCAGAGCCTAACCGCACAGGAGTGGACGACTGGAAGAGATGGAAAAAATCTCAAGCACAGGCTGCAGTTATTCTCCTTGGATCTGTAGATAAGAGACTACATCCAAATTTTATTAACTGCGCTGATCCAAAACAGATTTGGACAAAACTCAAGGATTTGTATAGTGACTCAAGTGAAGACACTAAACAAAGTGCATGGTAAGAATACTATGCGTTCTGATTTATAGATGGAGAATATATCGCTCTTCAAGTTCAGCGAGTTGAAAGCATCTGTAAGAGATTAGCGGATGCAGAAGAAGAACTCTCCGATGCCGCTGTGGAATCTAAGCTGTTGAGTTGCCTAACTTCCAAGTTTTCTGCATTTAGAATGGCATGGGAATGTACTGCAAAAGCGGAGCGAAAGAAAGAAAATCTGATTGCCATGCTCATCCACGAGGATAAACGACTCTCTGAAGCCGAAGGAGAGAACGGGTCATCTCTTGTAGTTCGAGTGCAAGCGCTCGAATTGAAGAAGTATTCGGACGACAAAGATGCAAAAAGGAACAGTAAATTCAGCAAAAGCGAAGCAAAGATGAGGATAGAAGACCTCAAGAAAAGAACAACACGTAATTGCTGCAAAGGAAAGGGTCATTGGGTGAGAGTGCCCGAAGAGAGGACAAAAGAAGCGAACTGAAGACGCAACAGAGTCGAAATTAATAGATTCCACTTACATCAGTGAAGTCACGGCGTATTCTTCGCAAACTACTAACAGTGATAAAGACATATGGATCGCGGATTCTGGTGCGAATATGCATATGTCGTGTTGCAAAGACTTGTTTACCTCGCTTGTATCGTTGACCAATAATCATTTTGTGAAAATAGCAGATGACAAAGTGTCCCCCCCGTGTCCGCTACCTTGTCGTGGTGGGGGGGCTTCGAGCCCTAATGATCCTCAAGGCTGTGCCGGCGGGGATTTTATTCCCTGGCAGGTTCTACCTAGCCGGAGTGGCTTGAGGTGAGGGGCCAACTAAAGTCGGACACATACCGTAAACCTGTGGTCATGTTTTACAGGAACGGGGGTCTTGCCTTAACCGGCCGGACCGCGAGGATGACAACCTCTCTAAAAAATCCCTAGCCCCAAGCAGTGTTGCGCGGTGAAGAGGGCGTAGCTGGAGTAAGCGCCAGCTATGGTTGGTGGGTGCACCAATCGTTAGCGGACAACCCCGGGGTACCTGGCGACCCCCCGGGCGTATTAGCCTTCCCCGGGTATGGCGGCTCTACCCGGGGTGACCTCTTTTCCGACCATTCTCGTGGGATCAACTATGGATTGTTCACAAATTAAAAAAACCGGGGAGGGGGGAAACGAGAGGGAGAAGGAGGCGCGCGTGGCTAGCGTGCGCCTCGAGTGCATGGATGGGTCGGTGTTGCGGGAACTTCCCGCAACACGCGGCAGAGAGAGGTCCGCTGTGGACCTTGGCGAGTGCGATGGGGGAGAGGAGTCCGACCACTCGGTCTCCTCTCACCGCTCTTCGCAGAGCGCCCCTGGCTCCTCAACAGGGAGGAAGAGGGGAAGACCGCCGACTACTGGTCAGTACGTTGGCCTCTATGAGGCGAAACGTAAGCTGACGGAGGCCAACAGGGGCCTCATCGCGGCAATTTTTGACCCGGTGGCCCCGGGGCCGCAGCCCGGGAGATCGGTCGACCCGCTTCCGGACGAGGTGGAAATCGCTGCGAATCTTCGCAGCCGTCCGACGCGGGAGATAGCGGCGTCGATAATGGAGAGCCTGGCCGAAGTGGCCAAGATCTCTAATGCGACGAGTGAGTTGCGGCCAGTCACGGTGCGGATCCTGCAAGCGGCGGCCCTGAACAGCCGGGCGGGCGTTGCGGAGCTGACAATGAGGTCAGCTTCCGACGCCACTCGGCTGTTGGAAGCGGAAAACGCTCTCCTTAGGGAGCAGATGGCGGAGTTGCGGACCGAGGTGGCCCGACTCCGTCAGGCGGTGGAAACGAGGCCGGCAGCAGTCGAGATGCCTCCGCCGCCGGCCCCTGAGGGGGGCACAGGGCCGCTGCTGAGCGCCGGCGCCCGAGGGCCCCAACGCCCTGGGCGAGGGAAGCCCTTGCCGGCGTCCGCAGCGGTGCCACCAAATTTGCTGGCACAGATCGGCTCCCTGATCGATGCCAAGCTGGCATCGTTCAGGAGGGAGCTGATCCCGCGGGTGCAGGATCCGCGGTCGGTGCCACCCGTGCCATCCACCCCCAGCCTGTCGATAGACAGGAAAGGGGGGAAAAAGGGTGGCAATAGAGGAGGGGCTGCGGCCGCTAAGGCGGCACAGATGCAGCCCCCACAGCAGAGGGCTGCCTCTGCTGTTGCGCCGCCCTCCACCGCACCTCCAACTGAGGTGTGGTCGAAGGTTGTTGGCCGAAAGGCCAAAAAGGCGGCTGCCGCAGTTAAACCTGCGGCGGCTGCCAAGGCCTCTTCGACCGGGAGGGCGGCGAAACGGGTGGCACCGGCTGCCCCCAAGAGGGCTCCCCTGCCGCCGCGTCCGCCCCGCACGGCTGCCGTCACGATAACGGTACCGGCCGGCGGGGCTATGACGTATGCCGAGGCAATGGCCACTGCCAGGTCAAAAGTTGACCTGGCAGAGATTGGCATTGTCTCGATGAAGCCGAGGAGGGCGGTGACGGGGGCTCTAATTTTGGAGATCCCCGGCGCCGACGAGGCTGCCAAAGCCACCGCCCTTGCCACGAAAGTGGCCGAAGCGCTGGCAGGCACCGGCGTGAAGGTCGCGCGCCCGGTAAAGAAGACCGACCTTAGGGTGCGCGGCCTGGTCGATTCGACCACGCCGGCTGAGGTTGCCGCGGCAGTTGCCCGTGTGGGAGGGTGCGACGAGGGGGAGGTGAGGACCGGCGAAATCCGGTCTTCCCCCTCGGGACTTGGCACCCTTTGGGTCCAGTGCCCTACTGCGGCTGCACGCAAAGTTGCGGTTGCGGGAAGGCTTACTGTGGGCTGGACCCAGGCGACGGTCGAGGCACTCAGCGCCCGGCCCCTGCAGTGCTATCGCTGCCTTGGCCTAGGCCACACTAGGCAGCGATGCACTGCGGCCGAGGACCGGTCCGAATGCTGCTTCGGATGCGGCAGTCTGGACCACAAGGTGGCTGGCTGCACGGCGAAGCCTAACTGCCCGCTCTGTGCGGGAGCAGGCAAGCCGGCCGGCCACCGCCTCGGTGGCAGGGCGTGCCCTGCAAGCGCGAAACGCGGCAGGGGAAGAAAGGGGAGGAAAACCGCGGTGGCCAAGGCGACGGACACCGTGGCAACTAAGCCGAAGGTGGCACCAAAAGGTGTCACCGTCGCGCCCGCGGGGGCGGATGGGGCCAAAGAGGCCCCAGACGCCACCGCTCCCGCGGCGGCGATGGATGTAGAGGCCTGCCCATAATGGGGCCCAAGGGCCCTATAATACAGGCCAACCTGAACCGCTCGGCCAGGGCACAGGACCTTCTGGTGCAATTCCTGCCCGAGCGGGGTGCCGGGTTGGCCGTAGCGGCGGAGCCGTACAGGATTCCCGACCATCCACATTGGATGGGGGACCTGTGCGGCTCCGCCGTTATAATATGGGCAGGCCGGCCGGGGTCCCCGGCGTGCTCCGTTATCGAGCGCGGCCGGGGATACCTGGCCGTTGACTGGGGCGGCACCGCGGTTGTGGCGATCTACGCACCTCCAAGGTGGTCCCTCGAGGAGTTCGAGCAGTATCTGGATGGGATGGGGAGATGCGTCTCCCGCTGCCAGCCCCGTCCGGTGCTGGTCCTGGGGGACTTCAACGCCAAGTCGCCGGCTTGGGGTTCCCCCAGGACAAACCCGAGGGGCCGGGAGGTGCTTGATTGGGCGGCGGGACTCGAGCTCCGTCTTTTAAACACGGGCTCGGTCCATACGTGCGTGCGGCACAATGGGGGGTCCATCGTTGACCTTTCATGGGCAACGCCCCCCGCCGCGCGCCGTATTACGGGGTGGAGGGTGGCGGAGGAGGTCGAGACACTATCAGACCACAGGTACATTGTTCTCGGCCTTTCCGCCGCCCCATCGACACCCCGACGTCGCCCCGCTGATGAGGGATCGCCTCAGCCGCGGTGGGCGCTAAAGCGCCTCGACCAGGACGCTCTGATGGCGGCAGCCCACGTCGTGGCCTGGCCGGCAACACCGGCCGGGCCAGTCGACGGGACAAGGGAGGCCCATTGGTTCCGGGGCGCAATGACGTCCATTTGCGACGTCGCCATGCCCCGGGCCAGGGTTTTCCCGAGGAAGGCGGTGTACTGGTGGTCGCGCGCGATAGCGGATTTGCGCACAGAGTGCGTTCGCGCGCGACGCCAGTGCGCCCGCGCCCGTCGACGACGACGTTCCGACGTGGAGCTGGCTATCCAGCTGTATGGGCGATACAGAGAGAGGGTGGTCGCCCTGCAGCTGGCCATCAGGCAGGCAAAGAGCCAGGCCTGGCGCGACCTTCTCGGCACTATTAACCGAGACCCATGGGGGCGCCCATACAAAATGGCGATGGGACGATTGCGTCCCTGGGCGCCCCCTGTGACGGAGAGCCTGGATCCGGGGATGCTCGGACGGGTCGTGGACGCGCTATTCCCCGTCAGCGGGGAGGCGTCCCGGCCCGTCCCTCAGCTAGAGGGACATGAGTGGTCCCCGGATCTGGAGGTCGCGCCGGAGGAAATGGTCAGGGTAGTTAAATGGCTCCGGGGCAAAAATAGTGCCCCGGGGCCGGACGGTATCCCTGGCCGGGTCTGGTTGCTCGCCTTGAGCGTCCTGGGCGAGAGGCTGAGAGGCCTCTACTCCGGGCTCCTGAGGTCCGGGGTGTTCCCGGACCTCTGAAGGAGAAGTCGGATGGTCCTCTTAAGGAAGGATGGGAGGCCTGCGGATTCTCCCTCCACGTACCGGCCCATTTGCCTCCTGGACCAGGTGGGCAAGATCTTTGAAAAGATCATTGCTGCCCGCCTCGCCAGGCACCTGTCCCGCGTTGGCCCCGATCTGGCGGACTGCCAGTTCGGCTTCCGGGAGGGGCGATCGACGGTCGATGCAATTGACCGTCTAAAGTCCCTCTCGGACAATGCCGTGGCACGGGGCGGGGTGTGCGTGGCGGTGTCGATCGACATCGTCAATGCATTTAACACCCTGCCCTGGTCCGCCATTAGGGAGGCCCTGGTTGAACACTAGGTGCCTCCCTATCTGAGGTGGGTGATCGGGGCCTACCTGCGGGGCAAGTGGGTGGAATACCCGGGCCGGTATGGGACGATACGGAGGAAAGTGGACTGCGGGGTACCACAGGGGTCCGTGTTAGGACCACTCCTGTGGGACCTGGGATATAACGCAGTCCTGAAGGCCCCCCTGCCCGACGGTGCCACTCTCGTCTGCTATGCAGACGACACATTAGTGGTCGCCGTCGGGGACACCTTCGAGAGGACCATCCGACGAGCGGAGGTTGCGGTGGCAGCCGTCGTCGCGAGGATCTGCGATCTGGGGCTGAAGGTGGCCCCGGAGAAGGCCGAGGCCGTCTGGTTTGGACGGCCTTGGTCTCGGCCACGGGCCAGATCGTGGATCTGGGTTGGAGAAGCCTGCGTCGAGGTGAAGTCCGAGATCAAGTATCTCGGACTGATCCTCGACAGCCACTGGAGGTTCGGAGCACATTTCGGCCGTCTCGTCCCCCGAGTTGAGAGGGCGGCGGCCGCGTTAGGCCGCCTGTTGCCCAATATCGGGGGACCGGGCGATATGGTGCGTCGCCTATACCTAGACGTGGTGCGGTCCATGGCATTATACGGCGCCCCGATTTGGGCGCCGTCCGTGAGGGCAAACCGGCGCAACACATTGTTGTTGCGCCGGATTCAGAGGCAAATGGCCCTTCGCCTCGTAAGGGGTTACCGCACCACGTCTACCGTGGCGGCGCTTGCTCTGGCGGGAGAAATTCCCTTCGAGCTGCAGGCGGCGATGCGCGCCTATGTCTATAGGCGCATATGCATCGCTGGCCGGGCTCGGGGGGACCCGCCGGAGCAGGAGGCGGTCGAGGGCTTCGAGCTCCAGGCCCGGGGACTAGCGCTCGCCAGATGGCATGCGGAGCTTTGCTCCCATGCCGCCGAGCGCGTCCCCGGGGCTCTCCTGCCGCACTTCACCTCGTGGCGGGAGAGGCGGTTTGGCAGGCTCTCCTACCGTGCGGCGCAGGTATTCACCGGGCATGGCTGCTTCGGTGTCTACCTGTGTCGCATCGGTCGGGAAGCGACGACGGTGTGCCACCACTGTGGCGCGGAGGAGGACTCGGCGCAGCATACACTGGAGGTGTGCCCCGCCTTTTCAGTGCTGCGCCGAGTCCTAAGTAGGGAAGTTGGTCGCGACCTCGCTCTCTCCAGCTTAGTTGGGGCCATGCTGGAGAGCCCGACAAAATGGGCGGCAGCCATAGCCTTCTGCGAACAGGTAATGTTGCAGAAGGAGGCTGCCGAGCGGTGTCGCCGCGAGCGGGGGGTGCGGTGTGTGCGCCCACGCCTAGAGCCCCCCCCCCCGAGCAGCTGATAATAGGCGGGCGGCGGGTGTACCAGATCATGCTGGTTTAATTACCCGCCGCCCGCCAACCGAGGATGTCCTATCAGGAGTGGGGGCGACGACAACTTGTTGTCGCCCTCGACGGCCGCCGGTGCGGCCGTCGTGACGAGGCGGTGTGGGGTGCGGTCCCCCGCACCGCCGAATCAAGATGATTTATGGGGGGAGGATTAATCTCCCCCCGGGACGCGGCCGGCCACCGCTCCATCCTGGTGGCCGGCCAGGCGAGGGGGAGCCGCGGTCGTGTTCTTAAGAGTTCCCGTGGCTCCCCCGTTAATCGCCAGCGCCCTAGGCCGCCGTGGGGGTTTTAGCGGGTCGAACCCCGCACTACCCCCGCCCCACCATCCGGGCGGGACGGGGGTGTCTGACCAGCAGATTTCCCCCACGATAATAAAAAAAAAAAAAAAAAAAGATGACAAAGTGTTAGAAGCAGCAGGAAGAGGAACGATAGTGGTATTAGAGAAAGTGAACAATCGAAATCAAGAAAGAAGAGTTGAAAATGTTTTATATGTGCCAGAGTTGAAACGAAATTTTTTTTCAATTGGTACGATAATTGATAAACAGTACTCATTCCATGCATATGCGAAGAGATCAGAAATTCGTGATAAGCATGGAAATCTCTCCTCAATTGGTGTACGGTACGGCAAGCTATTTCGGATGTTATTTGAAGTGAAAATTCCTCCGGAACAGTGCAATAGTGCGATTTCGACTAATTCTCAAGTACAAAGACTAAAACTTGGGTACGAGAGGATTCGAGCCTTGTATACAACGAGCAAAGTGTACAATGAACAGAGTTTTTTAATAAACAATGTCAACGATTCTTTGAATTTAACGCCGATACCTCAGAAAAAGCGAAAGAAACGAAAAATGGTACTGGGTCTCGAGGTTGGTACAGACATCGCCGAAGAACAGTCGGGAGCAACCCAAAACGAGACACCTGTTAGACAATCTAGAAGAATAGCGCAATTGAAGATCAAAGAAGAGGCTGATAAAAAGTAGAATCCAGGAAGAAACTTTAAAAGATTTCACAAAAAAGAGAAAAAAATATTCCACGGAGAATATGGTATGGAAGACGATGAAGAAGAACATCCAAAGTGATAAGTGTGTGTTTGTTGGTGTTGTCGACGAAGTGCGAGTGTTTTTGGCATTGTACGTTGATGACGGTTTAGTAATAAGTAAGAGTCAATGTGCAATGCGATACATGTAAATGTTCCTGCGGAACCAGGTTTGTGTCTGCGAAAGAATGTATCGAATGAGAAGTATGATAGTGTGCCATATAGAGAGTTGATTGGATCTTTAATGTTTGCTGCAAGAGTGTCTCGTCCCGATATAGAATATTCAGTTAATTATATGAGTCAATTTTTCGAATCTTACGGTAGAGAGCATTGGAATGCTGCTAAAATAAGACTAAGATATTTGATGGCTACGCAAAATTTCGGGATAATATATGGATGCAGTGGGAGTCAACGTGATTTAGTTGGTTATACCGATGCAGATTTTGCTGGTTGTATCGATACGAGAAAAACTTAGAGTAATAGAACATACAAATTAAGTGGGAGTGTAAATGTAAAAGCATTTTCAATGCTGTTGAAAATAGGTAATTTGTAAGTTTTACGGCCTTGTCCGTTTTTTTAAGGTAAAACGGCCCTTGCTGCCCATCTGCAGGGCACGTGAGCGCGAAACGTGCGTTGACTCGAAAGTCCGTTAGACGTCGGTGAGCAGCACTCGTTGTCTCTAAGCTCTCACGAGCAAGCCTCTAGATTAGATCTTGTGTGATCAATAAATAATCAACAGTTACATGTACAAAAATATTATAGGACCGATGTTTTCGACGTTGCGCGGAAAGGGTATACAAATTCCAACGATGATGCGTGTAACCAACCATCCAATCGATTACGTGCATTGGGTCGATCCAAACGAGCTGGTGGATCGTTTGAGATTGCTGATGCCATCGAAAAATACCGGACACACTGGTCACGACAACGAAATAATATCCATAATCGAAGAACTTCGCGAAGCCGGATTGATTATAAATTAAATAGTTGGATACTCGTTACTGCAGTAATGAATGGAATGCCTGTTGATAAATTTAACAGGTGGTTCGATAGAACGAGCATTCGTTGGAATTGCTGCGAAACCAATCAAACGATATCCGTGGACGAAAATTGGGACGATAGATTTACAAATATTGTGTTGAGACTCGACCACGTTTTCCAACAAATATATCAGATTAAACAACAACAACAACAAGAGCTGCTCGAAATATCGTCGAAAGAGCAGAAGATAATGATTGAACCGAGAAACGAGAAAAATGTTGCGGCAGCGGCAGCAGCAGCAACCGAAGAAACTTAGGTAGCATAAAATTAAACGAAGAATGCATTCATCTTTCGTTTTGAAGCGACCGCGAACCCGATAAAGCAAGAGAGAGCGAGGTGTCAGTGGTAATCATGAGCGACGAGAAAGTAAAGTTGGTGAACGAACTGCATGCTCCAAGGAGGCGTTTCTTCCCGCGCAGGCGAGTGATCGTGCGAGGACTCGACGATCTTTGGCAAGCCGACATCATCGAGTTTCAACAATATGCTAGAAACAATAGAGGACATCAATACATTCTCACAATAATCGATACATTTAGCAAAAATGCTTGGGCAGTCCCTCTGAAAAGTAATAATGCCAACGACGTGTGCAAAGCTTTCGCGTCGGTGTTGAGAAAGTACGGTAGAATACCATACAATTTGCAAACCGATATGGGGAAAGAGTTCCCTTCGCGTGTTGCAAGAAATAACGCGGATCGATATGCTCGACGTTGATCACGATGCTGGTCGATATGCGATTCTGAACCGCCGACTCGATGTTCTCCCAACGAAGAGTCGATGCTCTCGCGCCAACGCTTCTGTACAAACCTCTGCCAACGCGAGACGAAAACCAATGACACAGCGCAGCGTTCAATGTTTGCATGCGACACACGATCGAGAGTAAGTTCGATTTTACACTTGTGGATCCTCGGTTTATTTCTCGATGTTTATGTATTCTCAACCGCAAACACTCGATGTACGATTTCGTCCATTCGCGATACTCGTCGACAGTTCGGATCAACGTCGACATACGAGTCAATAATTGTAACATATCTTTGCAAACTTGCGTCATCTTACGAAAATTTACTTACGAAGCAAACTTTTCAATTTCAATTTAACGTCTTCGGTTAAATTACCAGTTTTAACAAACTTGACCAAACTCTGCATCAACCAACCGTTGCGACTCTCTCCCATCCCGATGGTATCTAGTAACGCGTAAACGTCGCACGAAAGAAAATATCTTGGATGTTGCGAGAGATTGCAAGGATTGCACGCTCGCGATGGATGTTGCAAACGAACAAACTTCCATAACGATTCGTGACTGAATAGCAAATTTAGAGAAAGAAAATTCAATAAAATGAGCAAACTGATACCATGGGAAGATAACGCGTTCGATAGTCATCCGGAATGCGATAAAAAACGTTGCATAATTAAATTTCAATATGACGAGAAACCGCTTTAGAAAATGTGTCCAGACTCGTTACAAATGCTGCCGAAGAGAGAGAGAGTGAGTTAGAGAGAGATACCATTGCGATGCGTCTACACCTCTGTCTCTCTGTCACTCCAAAACATCTCCTACAATGTAAAAATGCAAGAGCGATAAAAAACGCTGCATAATTGAATTCATAAGATGAGAAGACCGGAAGGTAAGCAACTATCGATAACGCTTACGAAATGCGAAATCAAGAGACACCCCACTCCCCTCATCCCGGAGCTAGTCGCGGCTGAATTCCCCCTCTTGACCCGCGGTTGCCCCGGCTAGACCCCCCAACCCCCTTGCTCAGCGTTTCGACTTACCCCTCGAGCAACATGGCTTAGAACGTTGCTACCTAACCTACTGATTAATAAACAAAATGAAGACCACAAAATACACGTCGTATTACGGTGGAAGAGGTCGAGACACTATCTGTCCACAGATACATAATTCTCGGCATCTCCGCCGCCCCACCATCGACATCCCGAAGTCTCTCCGCCGATGAGGTTTCGCCTCAGCCGTGTCCGTATTTTAAACCTAAATCGTGTATTTCGCATGAGTTTGAAGTTAAATCGTTTGTTGCGCGTGGTTTTGAAACTAAATAGCGTATTTCGCATGAATTTTAAGCTAAATCGTTTGTTTCTCTGGGATTTCAAGCTAAATCGTGTATTTCGCAGGAATTTGAGTCTAAGTCGTCAGTCAGTAGGTTAATAGCTCCAAATTCAGGCGAAATACACGATTTAGTTTTAAAACCCTGAGAAACAAACGATTTGGCATCAAATTCATGCGAAATACACGATTTATCTGCAAATCCATGCGAAACAATCGATTTGGCTTAAAATTCATGTGGTATACACGATTTAGCCTAAATCCGTGCGAGACAAACGATTTCGATTCAAATTCATGCCACATACTCGCTTTAGCTTCAAATACATGCAGTACAATCGATTTCGCTTAAAATTCATGTGAAATACACAATTTAGACTCAAATCCATGCGAAACAAACGATTGGGATTCAGATTCATCCGCAATACACGATCTAGCTTCAAATCCATGGGAAACAAACGATTTATCTCCAAATTTATGCAAAATACACACTTTATCTTCAAATCCTTCCGAAACAACGATTTGGCTTCAAATTCATGCGAAATACAAGATGTAGATTCAAATCCATGCGAAACATCCAACTTGGCTTCAAATCCATCCGAAATGCACGTTTTAGCTTCAAGTTCATTCGAAATATTCGATTTATATTGAAATCGATTCAAAACGATCATTTTAGCTTCAAATCCATGCGAAACAGACGGTTTGATTTCAACTTCATGCGGATCAAAAGGTTTAGCTTCAAATTCGTGCGAAAGAAACGATTTGGCTTCGAATTCATGCGAAACACATTATTTAGCTTCAAATCTAAGCGACATACATGTTTTATGTTCCAATGCATACGAAACAAACGACCTAGCTCCAAATTCATTTGAGACACCTGATTTAGCTTCAAATTTATGCCAGACATATGTTATAGCTTCATATTCAAGCGAATCAAACGATTTAGTTTAAAGTTGATGCGAAACACATGATTCAGCTTCGAATTCATGCGAAACACAATATTTAGCTTCACATCTATGCGAAATACATGATTTAGCTTCAAATGCATACGGAACAAACGATTAAGCTTTAAATTCAATCGAAACACATGTATTGGCTTCAAATTCATGTGAGACCTAATATTGTGCTTCAAATCTATGCGAAATACGTGATTTTGCTTCAAATGAATACGAAACACATGATTTTGCTTCAAATTCATGCGAGACACATGATTTAGCATCGAATTTATGCTAAACACATTATTTAGCTTAAAATCTATGCGAAATACATGATGTACCTTCAACTGCATACGAAACAAACGATTTGGCTTCAAATTAATTCGAAACACGTGATTTAGCTTCAAATTCATGCGTTACACGTGACTGAGATTCAAATTCATGCGAAACACATGATTAAACTTCGAATTCATGCGAAACACATGATTTAGCATCAAATGCATACGAAACAAACGAGTTAGCTTCAAATTCATTCGAAACAAATGATTAAGCTTCATATTGATGCTAGACACATGATATAGCTTCAAATTCATGCGAATCAAACGATTTAAATTAAAATTCATGCGAGACACATGATTTAGCATCGAATTCATGCTAAACACATTATTTAGCTTAAAATCTATGCGAAATACATGATGTACCTTCAACTGCATACGAAACAAACGATTTGGCTTCAAATTCATTCGAAACACGTGATTCAGCTTCAAATTCATGCGTAACACGTGACTGAGATTCAAATTCATGCGAAACACGTGATTAAGCTTCGAATTCATGCGAAACACATGATTTAGCTTCAAATTCAAGCGAAACAAACGGTTTAGCTTAAAATTCATGCGAAAAACATGATTTAGCTTCGAATTCATGCGAGACACGTGATTTAGATTCAAATGCATACGAAACACATGATTTTGCTTCAAATTCATGCGAGACACAAGATTTAGCTTCAAATGCATACGATACGAACGATTTAGCTTCAAATTCATGCGTTACTCGTGACTGATCTTCAAATTCGTGCGTCACACATGATTCTGCTTCAAATGCATACGAAACAAACGAGTCAGCTTCAAATTGATTCGAAACAAATGAATTAGCATCAAATTCATGCGAGACACATGCTATAGCTTCATATTCATGCGAAATAAACGATTTAGTTTAAAGTTGATGCGAAACACATGATTCAACTTCGAATTCATGCGAAACACAATATTTAGCTTCACATCTATGCGAAATACGTGATTTTGCTTCAAATGCATACGAAACACATGATTTTGCTTCAAATTCATGCGAGACACATGATTCAGCTTCGATTTCATGTGAGACCCAATATTGAGCTTCAAATCTATGCGAAATACGTGATTTTGCTTCAAATGCATACGAAACACATGATTTTGCTTCAAATTCATGCGAGACACATGATTTAGCATCGAATTTATGCTAAACACATTATTTAGCTTAAAATCTATGCGAAATACATGATGTACCTTCAACTGCATACGAAGCAAACGATTTGGCTTCAAATTCATTCGAAACACGTGATTTAGCTTCAAATTCATGCGTTACACGTGACTGAGATTCAAATTCATGCGAAACACGTGATTAAGCTTCGAATTCATGCGAAACACATGATTTAGCTTCAAATTCAAGCGAAACAAACGGTTTAGCTTAAAATTCATGCGAAAAACATGATTTAGCTTCGAATTCATGCGAGACACGTGATTTAGATTCAAATGCATACGAAACACATGATTTTGCTTCAAATTCATGCGAGACACAAGATTTAGCTTCAAATGCATACGATACGAACGATTTAGCTTCAAATTCATGCGTTACTCGTGACTGATCTTCAAATTCGTGCGTCACACATGATTCTGCTTCAAATGCATACGAAACAAACGAGTCAGCTTCAAATTGATTCGAAACAAATGAATTAGCATCAAATTCATGCGAGACACATGCTATAGCTTCATATTCATGCGAAATAAACGATTTAGTTTAAAGTTGATGCGAAACACATGATTCAGCTTCGAATTCATGCGAAACAAACGGTTTAGCTTAAAATTCATGCGTAAAACATGATTTAGCTTCGAATTCATGCGAGACACGTGATTTAGATTCAAATGCATACGAAACACATGATTTTGCTTCAAATTCATGCATGACACAAGATTTAGCTTCGAATTCATGCGAAACACATGAATTAGTTTCAAATACATGCGAAATATATGTTTTAGCTTCAAATGCATACGAAGCACATGATTTAGCTTCGAATTCATGCGACACACATGAATTAGCTTTAAATTCATGCGATACACATTATTTAGCTTCAAATCTATGCGAAATACATGATTTTGCTTCAAATGCATACGAAACACATGATTTTGCTTCAAATTCATGCGAGACACAAGATTTAGTTTCAAATGCATACGATACGAACGATTTAGCTTCAAATTCATGCGTTACTCGTGAGTGATCTTCAAATTCGTGCGACACACATGATTCTGCTTCAAATGCATACGAAACAAACGAGTCAGATTCAAATTGGTTCGAAACAAATGAATTAGCATCAAATTCATGCGAGACACATGCTATAGCTTCATATTCATGCGAAATAAACGATTTAGTTTAAAGTTGATGCGAAACACATGATTCAGCTTCGAATTCATGCGAAACACAATATTTAGCTTCACATCTATGCGAAATACGTGATTTTGCTTCAAATGCATACGAAACAAATGATTTTGCTTCAAATGCATACGAAAAACACGATTTTGCCTCAAATTCATGCGAGACACATGATTTAGCATCGAAATCATGCTAAACACATTATTTAGCTTAAAATCTATGCGAAATACATGATGTACCTTTAACTACGTACGAAACAAACGATTTGGCTTCAAATTCATTCGAAACACGTGATTTAGCTTCAAATTCAGGCGTAACACGTGACTGAGATTCAAATTCATGCGAAACACATGATTAAGCTTCGAATTCATGCGAAACACATGATTTAGCATCAAATGCATACGAATCAAACAAGTTAGCTTCAACTTCATTCGAAACACATGAATTAGCTTCACATCAATGCGAAATACATGATTTAGCTTCAAATGCATAGGAAACAATCGAGTTAGCTTCAAACTCATTCGAAACGAATGATTAAGTTTCATATTGATGCTAGACACATGATATAGATTCAAATTCATGCGAATCAAACGATTTATCTTAAAATTCATGCGAAACACATGATTTTGCTTCAAATTCATGCGAGACACAAGATTTAGTTTCAAATGCATACGATACGAACGATTTAGCTTCAAATTCATGCGTTACTCGTGACTGATCTTCAAATTCGTGCGACACACATGATTCTGCTTCAAATGCATACGAAACAAACGAGTCAGATTCAAATTGGTTCGAAACAAATGAATTAGCATCAAATTCATGCGAGACACATGCTATAGCTTCATATTCATGCGAAATAAACGATTTAGTTTAAAGTTGATGCGAAACACATGATTCAGCTTCGAATTCATGCGAAACACAATATTTAGCTTCACATCTATGCGAAATACGTGATTTTGCTTCAAATGCATACGAAACAAATGATTTTGCTTCAAATGCATACGAAAAACACGATTTTGCCTCAAATTCATGCGAGACACATGATTTAGCATCGAAATCATGCTAAACACATTATTTAGCTTAAAATCTATGCGAAATACATGATGTACCTTTAACTACGTACGAAACAAACGATTTGGCTTCAAATTCATTCGAAACACGTGATTTAGCTCCAAATTCATGCGTAACACGTGACTGAGATTCAAATTCATGCGAAACACGTGATTAAGCTTCGAATTCATGCGAAACACATGATTTAGCTTCAAATTCAAGCGAAACAAACGGGTTAGCTTAAAATTCATGCGTAAAACATGATTTAGCTTCGAATTCATGCGAGACACGTGATTTAGATTGAAATGCATACGAAACACATGATTTTGCTTCAAATTCATGCGAGACACAAGATTTAGCTTCGAATTCATGCGAAACACATGAATTAGTTTCAAATACATGCGAAATATATGTTTTAGCTTCAAATGCATACGAAGCACATGACTTAGCTTCGAATTCATGCGACACACATGAATTAGCTTTAAATTCATGCGATACACATTATTTAGCTTCAAATCTATGCGAAATACATGATTTTGCTTCAAATGCATACGAAACACATGATTTTGCTTCAAATTCATGCGAAACACATGATTAAGCTTCGAATTCATGCGAAACAAATGATTTAGCATCAAATGCATACGAATCAAACAAGTTAGCTTCAAATTCATTCGAAACACATGACTTGGTTTCACATCAATGCGAAATACATGATTTAGCTTCAAATGCATACGAAACAATCGAGTTAGCTTCAAACTCATTCGAAACGAATGATTAAGTTTCATATTGATGCTAGACACATGATATAGCTTCAAATTCATGCGAATCAAACGATTTATCTTAAAATTCATGCGAAACACATGATTTAGTTTCGAATTCATGCGAAACACGTGAATTAGTTCCAATTCATGCGAGACATATGATATTAGTTCATATTCACGCGAAATAAACGATTTAGCTTCAAATGCATACGAAACAAACGCTTTAGCTTAAAATTCATGCGAAACACATGATTTAGCTTCAAATCTATGCGTAATACATGATTTATCTTCAAATGCATTCGAAACAAACAATTTAGCTTAAAATTCATGCGAAACACATGATTAAGCTTCGAATTCATGCGAAACACATGATTTAGCATCAAATGCATACGAAACAATTGAGTTAGCTTCAAATTCATTCGAAACAAATGATTAAGCTTCATATTGATGCTAGACACATGATATAGCTTCAAATTCATGCGAATCAAACGATTTAAATTAAAATTCATGCGAAACACATGATTTAGTTTCGAAATTCATGCGAAACACATGAAGTAGTTCCAATTTATGCGAGACATATGATATAGGTTCATATTCAAGCGAAACAAACGATTTAGCTTCAAATGCATACGAAACAAACGCTTTAGCTTAAAATTCATGCGAAACACATGATTTAGCTTCAAATCTATGCGTAATACATGATTTATCTTCAAATGCAATCGAAACAAACAATTTAGCTTAAAATTCATGCGTAACACATGATTTAGCTTCGAAATCGTGCGAAACACATAATTCAGCTTCAAATTTATGCGTAATACATGATTTATCTTCAAATGCATACGAAACAAACGATTTAGCCTCAAATTGCTGCGAAACACATGAAATAGCATCAAGTTCATGCGAGACACATGCTACAGCTTCATATTCATGCGATACAAACGATTTAGCTTAAAGCTCATGCGAAACACATGATTCAGCTTCGAATTCATGCGAAACACAATATTTAGCTTCAAATCTATGCAAAATACATAATTTACCTTCAACTGCATACGGAACAAACGATTTAGCTTCAAATTCATTCGAAACACATGAATTAGCATCAAATATATGCGAAATACATGATTTAGCTTCAAATGCATACGAAACAATCGAGTTAGCTTCAAATTCATTCGAAACACATGAATTAGGTTCAAATCAATGCGAAATACATGATTTAGCTTCAAATGCATACGAAACAATCGAGTTAGCTTCAAATTCATTCGAAACAAATGATTAAGCTTCATATTGATGCTAGACACATGATATAGCTTCAAATTCATGCGAATCAAATGATTTAAATTAAAATTCATGTGAAACACATGATTTAGTTTCGAATTCATGCGAAACACATGAATTAGTTCCAATTCATGCGAGACATATGATATAGGTTCATATTCACGCGAAATAAACGATTTAGCTTCAAATGCATACGAAACAAACGCTTTAGCTTAAAATTCATGCGAAACACATGATTTAGCTTCGAATTCATGCGATACGCATTATTTAGCTTAAAATCTATGCGAAATACATGATGTACCTTCAACTGCATACGAAACAAACGATTTGGCTTCAAATTCATTCGAAACACGTGATTTAGCTCCAAATTCATGCGTAACACGTGACTGAAATTCAAATTCATGCGAAACACGTGATTAAGCTTCGAATTCATGCGAAACACATGATTTAGCTTCAAATTCAAGCGAAACAAACGGTTCAGCTTAAAATTCATGCGAGACACGTGATTTAGCATCGAATTCATGCTAAACACATTATTTAGCTTAAAATCTATGCGAAATACATGATGTACCTTCAACTGCATACGAAACAAACGATTTGGCTTCAAATTCATTCGAAACACGTGATTTAGCTTCAAATTCATGCGTAACACGTGACTGAGATTCAAATTCATGCGAAACACGTGATTATTGCTTCGAATTCATGCGAAACACATGATTTAGCATCAAATGCATACGAAACAAACGAGTTAGCTTCAAATTCATTCGAAACACATGAATTAGCATCAAATATATGCGAAATACATGATTTAGCTTCAAATGCATACGAAACAATCGAGTTAGCTTCAAATTCATTCGAAACACATGATTAAGCTTCATATTGATGCTAGACACATGATATAGCTTCAAATTCATGCGAATCAAACGATTTATCTTAAAATTTATGCGAAACACATGATTTATCTTAAAATTTATGCGAAACACATGATTTAGTTTCGAATTCATGCGAAACTTATGAACTAGTTCCAATTCATGCGAGACATATGATATAGGTTCCTATTCACGCGAAACAAACGATTTATCTTCAAATGCATTCGAAAAAAACAATTTAGCTTAAAATTCATGCGTAACACATGATTTAGCTTCGAAATCGTGCGAAACACATAATTCAGCTTCAAATTTATGCGTAATACATGATTTATCTTCAAATGCATACGAAACAAACGATTTAGCCTCAAATTGCTGCGAAACACATGAAATAGCATCAAGTTCATGCGAGACACATGCTACAGCTTCATATTCATGCGATACAAACGATTTAGCTTAAAGCTCATGCGAAACACATGATTCAGCTTCGAATTCATGCGAAACACAATATTTAGCTTCAAATCTATGCAAAATACATAATTTACCTTCAACTGCATACGGAACAAACGATTTAGCTTAAAATTCATTCGAAACACATGATTAAGCTTCATATTGATGCTAGACACATGATATAGCTTCAAATTCATGCGAATCAAACGATTTATCTTAAAATTCATGCGAAACACATGATTTAGCTTCAAATTCAAGCGAAACAAACGGGTTAGCTTAATATTCATGCGTAAAACATGATTTAGCTTCGAATTCATGCGAGACACGTGATTTAGATTCAAATGCATACGAAACACATGATTTTGCTTCAAATTCATGCGAGACACAAGATTTAGCTTCGAATTCATGCGAAACACATGAATTAGTTTCAAATACATGCGAAATATATGTTTTAGCTTCAAATGCATACGAAGCACATGATTTAGCTTCGAATTCATGCGACACACATGAATTAGCTTTAAATTCATGCGATACACATTATTTAGCTTCAAATCTATGCGAAATAGATGATTTTGCTTCAAATGCATACGAAACACATGATTTTGCTTCAAATTCATGCGAGACACAAGATTTAGTTTCAAATGCATACGATACGAACGATTTAGCTTCAAATTCATGCGTTACTCGTGACTGATCTTCAAATTCGTGAGACACACATGATTCTGCTTCAAATGCATACGAAACAAACGAGTCAGCTTCAAATTGATTCGAAACAAATGAATTAGCATCAAATTCATGCGAGACACATGCTATAGCTTCATATTCATGCGAAATAAACGATTTAGTTGAAAGTTGATGCGAAACACATGATTCAGCTTCGAATTCATGCGAAACACAATATTTAGCTTCACATCTATGCGAAATACGTGATTTTGCTTCAAATGCATACGAAACAAATGATGTTGCTTCAAATGCATACGAAACACATGATTTTGCTTCAAATTCATGCGAAACACATGATTTAGCATCGAATTTATGCTAAACACATTATTTAGCTTAAAATCTATGCGAAATACATGATGTACCTTCAACTGCATACGAAACAAACGATTTGGCTTCAAATTCATTCGAAACACGTGATTTAGCATCAAATTCATGCGTTACACGTGACTGAGATTCAAATTCATGCGAAACACATGATTGAGCTTCGAATTCATGCGAAACACATGATTTAGCATCAAATGCATACGAAACAAACGAGTTAGCTTCAAATTCATTCGAAACACATGAATTAGGTTCAAATCAATGCGAAATACATGATTTAGCTTCAAATGCATACGAAACAATCGAGTTAGCTTCAAATTCATTCGAAACAAATGATTAAGCTTCATATTGATGCTAGACACATGATATAGCTTCAAATTCATGCGAATCAAACGATTTAAATTAAAATTCATGCGAAACACATGATTTAGTTTCGAATTCATGCGAAACACATGAATTAGTTCCAATTCATGCGAGACATATGATATAGGTTCATATTCACGCGAAATAAACGATTTAGCTTCAAATGCATACGAAACAAACGCTTTAGCTTAAAATTCATGCGAAACACATGATTTAGCCTCGAATTCATGCGATACGCATTATTTAGCTTCAAATCTATGCGAAAAACATGTTTTGGCTTCAAATGCATACGAAACACACGATTTTGCTTCAAATTCATGCGAGACACATGATTTAGCATCGAATTCATGCTAAACACATTATTTAGCTTAAAATCTATGCGGAATACATAATGTACCTTCAACTGCATACGAAACAAACGATTTGGCTTCAAATTCATTCGAAACACGTGATTTAGCTCCAAATTCATGCGTAACACGTGACTGAGATTCAAATTCATGCGAAACACGTGATTAAGCTTCGAATTCATGCGAAAAACATGATTTAGCTTCAAATTCATGCGCAACAAACGGTTTAGCTTAAAATTCATGCGTAAAACATGATTTAGCTTCGAATTCATGCGAGACACATGAATTAGCTTTAAATTCATGCGATACACATTATTTAGCTTCAAATCTATGCGAAATACATGATTTTGCTTCAAATGCATACGAAACACATGATTTTGCTTCAAATTCATGCGAAACACATGATTAAGCTTCGAATTCATGCGAAACAAATGATTTAGCATCAAATGCATACGAATCAAACAAGTTAGCTTCAAATTCATTCGAAACACATGAATTAGCATCACATCAATGCGAAATACATGATTTAGCTTCAAATGCATACGAAACAATCGAGTTAGCTTCAAACTCATTCGAAACGAATGATTAAGTTTCATATTGATGCTAGACACATGATATAGCTTCAAATTCATGCGAATCAAACGATTTATCTTAAAATTCATGCGAAACACATGATTTAGTTTCGAATTCATGCGAAACACATGAATTAGTTCCAATTCATGCGAGACATATGATATTAGTTCATATTCACGCGAAATAAACGATTTAGCTTCAAATGCATACGAAACACACGATTTTGCTTCAAATTCATGCGAGACACAAGCTTTAGCTTCGAATTCATGCGAAACACATGAATTAGTTTCAAATACATGCGAAATATATGTTTTAGCTTCAAATGCATACGAAACAAACGATTTGGCTTCAAATTCATTCGAAACACGTGATTTAGCTTCAAATTCATGCGTAACACGTGACTGAGATTCAAATTCATGCGAAACACGTGATTAAGCTTCGAATTCATGCGAAACACATGATTTAGCATCAAATGCATACGAAACAAACGAGTTAGCTTCAAATTCATTCGAAACACATGAATTAGCATCAAATATATGCGAAATACATGATTTAGCTTCAAATGCATACGAAACAATCGAGTTAGCTTCAAATTCATTCGAAACACATGATTAAGCTTCATATTGATGCTAGACACATGATATAGCTTCAAATTCATGCGAATCAAACGATTTATCTTAAAATTTATGCGAAACACATGATTTATCTTAAAATTTATGCGAAACACATGATTTAGTTTCGAATTCATGCGAAACTTATGAACTAGTTCCAATTCATGCGAGACATATGATATAGGTTCCTATTCACGCGAAACAAACGATTTATCTTCAAATGCATTCGAAAAAAACAATTTAGCTTAAAATTCATGCGTAACACATGATTTAGCTTCGAAATCGTGCGAAACACATAATTCAGCTTCAAATTTATGCGTAATACATGATTTATCTTCAAATGCATACGAAACAAACGATTTAGCCTCAAATTGCTGCGAAACACATGAAATAGCATCAAGTTCATGCGAGACACATGCTACAGCTTCATATTCATGCGATACAAACGATTTAGCTTAAAGCTCATGCGAAACACATGATTCAGCTTCGAATTCATGCGAAACACAATATTTAGCTTCAAATCTATGCAAAATACATAATTTACCTTCAACTGCATACGGAACAAACGATTTAGCTTAAAATTCATTCGAAACACATGATTAAGCTTCATATTGATGCTAGACACATGATATAGCTTCAAATTCATGCGAATCAAACGATTTATCTTAAAATTCATGCGAAACACATGATTTAGCTTCAAATTCAAGCGAAACAAACGGGTTAGCTTAATATTCATGCGTAAAACATGATTTAGCTTCGAATTCATGCGAGACACGTGATTTAGATTCAAATGCATACGAAACACATGATTTTGCTTCAAATTCATGCGAGACACAAGATTTAGCTTCGAATTCATGCGAAACACATGAATTAGTTTCAAATACATGCGAAATATATGTTTTAGCTTCAAATGCATACGAAGCACATGATTTAGCTTCGAATTCATGCGACACACATGAATTAGCTTTAAATTCATGCGATACACATTATTTAGCTTCAAATCTATGCGAAATAGATGATTTTGCTTCAAATGCATACGAAACACATGATTTTGCTTCAAATTCATGCGAGACACAAGATTTAGTTTCAAATGCATACGATACGAACGATTTAGCTTCAAATTCATGCGTTACTCGTGACTGATCTTCAAATTCGTGAGACACACATGATTCTGCTTCAAATGCATACGAAACAAACGAGTCAGCTTCAAATTGATTCGAAACAAATGAATTAGCATCAAATTCATGCGAGACACATGCTATAGCTTCATATTCATGCGAAATAAACGATTTAGTTGAAAGTTGATGCGAAACACATGATTCAGCTTCGAATTCATGCGAAACACAATATTTAGCTTCACATCTATGCGAAATACGTGATTTTGCTTCAAATGCATACGAAACAAATGATGTTGCTTCAAATGCATACGAAACACATGATTTTGCTTCAAATTCATGCGAAACACATGATTTAGCATCGAATTTATGCTAAACACATTATTTAGCTTAAAATCTATGCGAAATACATGATGTACCTTCAACTGCATACGAAACAAACGATTTGGATTCAAATTCATTCGAAACACGTGATTTAGCATCAAATTCATGCGTTACACGTGACTGAGATTCAAATTCATGCGAAACACATGATTGAGCTTCGAATTCATGCGAAACACATGATTTAGCATCAAATGCATACGAAACAAACGAGTTAGCTTCAAATTCATTCGAAACACATGAATTAGGTTCAAATCAATGCGAAATACATGATTTAGCTTCAAATGCATACGAAACAATCGAGTTAGCTTCAAATTCATTCGAAACAAATGATTAAGCTTCATATTGATGCTAGACACATGATATAGCTTCAAATTCATGCGAATCAAACGATTTAAATTAAAATTCATGCGAAACACATGATTTAGTTTCGAATTCATGCGAAACACATGAATTAGTTCCAATTCATGCGAGACATATGATATAGGTTCATATTCACGCGAAATAAACGATTTAGCTTCAAATGCATACGAAACAAACGCTTTAGCTTAAAATTCATGCGAAACACATGATTTAGCCTCGAATTCATGCGATACGCATTATTTAGCTTCAAATCTATGCGAAAAACATGTTTTGGCTTCAAATGCATACGAAACACACGATTTTGCTTCAAATTCATGCGAGACACATGATTTAGCATCGAATTCATGCTAAACACATTATTTAGCTTAAAATCTATGCGGAATACATAATGTACCTTCAACTGCATACGAAACAAACGATTTGGCTTCAAATTCATTCGAAACACGTGATTTAGCTCCAAATTCATGCGTAACACGTGACTGAGATTCAAATTCATGCGAAACACGTGATTAAGCTTCGAATTCATGCGAAAAACATGATTTAGCTTCAAATTCATGCGCAACAAACGGTTTAGCTTAAAATTCATGCGTAAAACATGATTTAGCTTCGAATTCATGCGAGACACATGAATTAGCTTTAAATTCATGCGATACACATTATTTAGCTTCAAATCTATGCGAAATACATGATTTTGCTTCAAATGCATACGAAACACATGATTTTGCTTCAAATTCATGCGAAACACATGATTAAGCTTCGAATTCATGCGAAACAAATGATTTAGCATCAAATGCATACGAATCAAACAAGTTAGCTTCAAATTCATTCGAAACACATGAATTAGCATCACATCAATGCGAAATACATGATTTAGCTTCAAATGCATACGAAACAATCGAGTTAGCTTCAAATTCATTCGAAACAAATGATTAAGCTTCGTATTGATGCTAGACACATGATATAGCTTCAAATTCATGCGAATCAAACGATTTAAATTAAAATTCATGCAAAACACATGATTTAGTTTCGAATTCATGCGAAACACATGAATTAGTTCCAATTCATGCGAGACATATGATATAGGTTCATATTCACGCGAAATAAACGATTTAGCTTCAAATGCATACGAAACAAACGCTTTAGCTTAAAATTCATGCGAAACACATGATTTAGCTTCGAATTCATGCGATACGCATTATTTAGCTTCAAATCAATGCGAAAAACATGTTTTGGCTTCAAATGCATACGAAACACACGATTTTGCTTCAAATTCATTTGAGACACTTGATTTAGCATCGAATTCATGCTAAACACATTATTTAGCTTAAAATCTATGCGAAATACATAATGTACCTTCAACTGCATACGAAACAAACGATTTGGCTTCAAATTCATTCGAAACACGTGATTTAGCTCCAAATTCATGCGTAACACGTGACTGAGATTCAAATTCATGCGAAACACGTGATTAAGCTTCGAATTCATGCGAAACACATGATTTAGCTTCAAATTCAAGCGAAACAAACGGGTTAGCTTAAAATTCATGCGTAAAACATGATTTAGCTTCGAATTCATGCGAGACACGTGATTTAGATTCAAATGCATACGAAACACATGATTTTGCTTCAAATTCATGCGAGACACAAGCTTTAGCTTCGAATTCATGCGAAGCACATGAATTAGTTTCAAATACATGCGAAATATATGTTTTAGCTTCAAATGCATACGAAGCACATGATTTAGCTTCGAATTCATGCGACACACATGAATTAGCTTTAAATTCATGCGATACACATTATTTAGCTTCAAATCTATGCGAAATACATGATTTTGCTTCAAATGCATACGAAACACATGATTTTGCTTCAAATTCATGCGAGACACAAGATTTAGTTTCAAATGCATACGATACGAACGATTTAGCTTCAAATTCATGCGTTACTCGTGACTGATCTTCAAATTCGTGAGACACACATGATTCTGCTTCAAATGCATACGAAACAAACGAGTCAGCTTCAAATTGATTCGAAACAAATGAATTAGCATCAAATTCATGCGAGACACATGCTATAGCTTCATATTCATGCGAAATAAACGATTTAGATTAAAGTTGATGCGAAACACATGATTCAGCTTCGAATTCATGCGAAACACAATATTTAGCTTCACATCTATGCGAAATACGTGATTTTGCTTCAAATGCATACGAAACAAATGATTTTGCTTCAAATGCATACGAAACACATGATTTTGCTTCAAATTCATGCGAGACACATGATTTAGCATCGAATTTATGCTAAACACATTATTTAGCTTAAAATCTATGCGAAATACATGATGTACCTTCAACTGCATACGAAACAAACGATTTGGCTTCAAATTCATTCGAAACACGTGATTTAGCTTCAAATTCATGCGTTACACGTGACTGAGATTCAAATTCATGCGAAACACATGATTAAGCTTCGAATTCATGCGAAACACATGATTTAGCATCAAATGCATACGAAACAAACGAGTTAGCTTCAAATTCATTCGAAACACATGAATTAGGTTCAAATCAATGCGAAATACATGATTTAGCTTCAAATGCATACGAAACAATCGAGATAGCTTCAAATTCATTCGAAACAAATGATTAAGCTTCATATTGATGCTAGACACATGATATAGCTTCAAATTCATGCGAATCAAACGATTTAAATTAAAATTCATGCAAAACACATGATTTAGTTTCGAATTCATGCGAAACACATGAATTAGTTCCAATTCATGCGAGACATATGATATAGGTTCATATTCACGCGAAATAAACGATTTAGCTTCAAATGCATACGAAACAAACGCTTTTGCTTAAAATTCATGCGAAACACATGATTTAGCTTCGAATTCATGCGATACGCATTATTTAGCTTCAAATCTATGCGAAAAACATGTTTTGGCTTCAAATGCATACGAAACACACGATTTTGCTTCAAATTCATGCGAGACACATGATTTAGCATCGAATTCATGCTAAACACATTATTTAGCTTAAAATCTATGCGAAATACATAATGTACCTTCAACTGCATACGAAACAAACGATTTGGCTTCAAATTCATTCGAAACACGTGATTTAGCTCCAAATTCATGCGTAACACGTGACTGAGATTCAAATTCATGCGAAACACGTGATTAAGCTTCGAATTCATGCGAAACACATGATTTAGCTTCAAATTCAAGCGAAACAAACGGGTTAGCTTAAAATTCATGCGTAAAACATGATTTAGCTTCGAATTCATGCGAGACACGTGATTTAGATTCAAATGCATACGAAACACATGATTTTGCTTCAAATTCATGCGAGACACAAGCTTTAGCTTCGAATTCATGCGAAACACATGAATTAGTTTCAAATACATGCGAAATATATGTTTTAGCTTCAAATGCATACGAAGCACATGATTTAGCTTCGAATTCATGCGACACACATGAATTAGCTTTAAATTCATGCGATACACATTATTTAGCTTCAAATCTATGCGAAATACATGATTTTGCTTCAAATGCATACGAAACACATGATTTTGCTTCAAATTCATGCGAGACACAAGATTTAGTTTCAAATGCATACGATACGAACGATTTAGCTTCAAATTCATGCGTTACTCGTGACTGATCTTCAAATTCGTGAGACACACATGATTCTGCTTGAAATGCATACGAAACAAACGAGTCAGCTTCAAATTGATTCGAAACAAATGAATTAGCATCAAATTCATGCGAGACACATGCTATAGCTTCATATTCATGCGAAATAAACGATTCAGTTTAAAGTTGGTGCGAAACACATGATTCAGCTTCGAATTCATGCGAAACACAATATTTAGCTTCACATCTATGCGAAATACGTGATTTTGCTTCAAATGCATACGAAACAAATGATTTTGCTTCAAATGCATACGAAACACATGATTTTGCTTCAAATTCATGCGAGACACATGATTTAGCATCGAATTTATGCTAAACACATTATTTAGCTTAAAATCTATGCGAAATACATGATGTACCTTCAACTGCATACGAAACAAACGATTTGGCTTCAAATTCATTCAAAACACGTGATTTAGCTTCAAATTCATGCGTTACACGTGACTGAGATTCAAATTCATGCGAAACACATGATTAAGCTTCGAATTCATGCGATACGCATTATTTAGCTTCAAATCTATGCGAAAAACATGTTTTGGCTTCAAATGCATACGAAACACACGATTTTGCTTCAAATTCATGCGAGACACAAGATTTAGTTTCAAATGCATACGATACGAACGATTTAGCTTCAAATTCATGCGTTACTCGTGACTGATCTTCAAATTCGTGAGACACACATGATTCTGCTTCAAATGCATACGAAACAAACGAGTCAGCTTCAAATTGATTCGAAACAAATGAATTAGCATCAAATTCATGCGAAACACATGATTTAGCTTCAAATTCATGCGCAACAAACGGTTTAGCTTAAAATTCATGCGTAAAACATGATTTTGCTTCGAATTCATGCGAGACACGTGATTTAGATTCAAATGCATACGAAACACATGATTTTGCTTCAAATTCATGCGAGACACAAGATTTAGCTTC
This sequence comes from Megalopta genalis, assembly GCF_051020955.1. Taxonomy (NCBI): domain Eukaryota; kingdom Metazoa; phylum Arthropoda; class Insecta; order Hymenoptera; family Halictidae; genus Megalopta; species Megalopta genalis. Next base: position 6,061 of record NW_027477288.1, on the reverse strand, counting down.
GAATTCATGCGAAACACATGAATTAGTTTCAAATACATGCGAAATATATGTTTTAGCTTCAAATGCATACGAAGCACATGATTTAGCATCGAATTCATGCGACACACATGAATTAGCTTTAAATTCATGCGAAACACATTATTTAGCTTCAAATCTATGCGAAATACATGATTTTGCTTCAAATGCATACGAAACACATGATTTTGCTTCAAATTCATGCGAAACACATGATTAAGCTTCGAATTCATGCGAAACAAATGATTTAGCATCAAATGCATACGAATCAAACAAGTTAGCTTCAAATTCATTCAAAACACATGAATTAGCTTCACATCAATGCGAAATACATGATTTAGCTTCAAATGCATACGAAACAATCGAGTTAGCTTCAAACTCATTCGAAACGAATGATTAAGTTTCATATTGATGCTAGACACATGATATAGCTTCAAATTCATGCGAATCAAACGATTTATCTTAACATTCATGCGAAACACATGAATTAGTTCCAATTCATGCGAGACATATGATATAGGTTCATATTCACGCGAAATAAACGATTTAGCTTCAAATGCATACGAAACAAACGCTTTTGCTTAAAATTCATGCGAAACACATGATTTAGCTTCGAATTCATGCGATACGCATTATTTAGCTTCAAATCTATGCGAAAAACATGTTTTGGCTTCAAATGCATACGAAACACACGTTTTTGCTTCAAATTCATGCGAGACACATGATTTAGCATCGAATTCATGCTAAACACATTATTTAGCTTAAAATCTATGCGAAATACATAATGTACCTTCAACTGCATACGAAACAAACGATTTGGCTTCAAATTCATTCGAAACACGTGATTTAGCTTCAAATTCATGCGTAACACGTGAATGAGATTGAAATTCATGCGTAACACGTGACTGAGATTCAAATTCATGCGAAACACGTGATTAAGCTTCGAATCCATGCGAAACACATGATTTAGCATCAAATGCATATGAAACAAACGAGTTAGCTTCAAATTCAGTCGAAACACATGAATTAGCTTCAAATCAATGCGAAATACATGATTTAGCTTCAAATGCATACGAAACAATCGAGTTAGCTTCAAATTCATTCGAAACAAATGATTAAGCTTCGTATTGATGCTAGACACATGATATAGCTTCAAATTCATGCGAATCAAACGATTTAAATTAAAATTCATGCAAAACACATGATTTAGTTTCGAATTCATGCGAAACACATGAATTAGTTCCAATTCATGCGAGACATATGATATAGGTTCATATTCACGCGAAATAAACGATTTAGCTTCAAATGCATACGAAACAAACGCTTTAGCTTAAAATTCATGCGAAACACATGATTTAGCTTCGAATTCATGCGATACGCATTATTTAGCTTCAAATCTATGCGAAAAACATGTTTTGGCTTCAAATGCATACGAAACACACGATTTTGCTTCAAATTCATTTGAGACACATGATTTAGCATCGAATTCATGCTAAACACATTATTTAGCTTAAAATCTATGCGAAATACATAATGTACCTTCAACTGCATACGAAACAAACGATTTGGCTTCAAATTCATTCGAAACACGTGATTTAGCTCCAAATTCATGCGTAACACGTGATTTAGTTTCGAATTCATGTGGAACACATGAATTAGTTCCAATTCATGCGAGACATATGATATAGGTTCATATTCACGCGAAATAAACGATTTAGCTTCAAATGCATACGAAACAAACGCTTTAGCTTAAAATTCATGCGAAACACATGATTTAGTTTCGAATTCATGCGATACGCATTATTTAGCATCAAATCTATGCGAAAAACATGATTTTGCTTCAAATGCATACGAAACACTTGATTTTGCTTCAAATTCATGCGAGACACATGATTTAGCATCGAATTCATGCTAAACACATTATTTAGCTTAAAATCTATGCGAAATACATGATGTACCTTCAACTGCATACGAAACAAACGATTTGGCTTCAAATTCATTCGAAACACGTGATTTAGCTTCAAATTCATGCGTAACACGTGACTGAGATTCAAATTCATGCGAAACACGTGATTAAGCTTCGAATTCATGCGAAACACATGATTTAGCATCAAATGCATACGAAACAAACGAGTTAGCTTCAAATTCATTCGAAACACATGAATTAGCATCAAATATATGCGAAATACATGATTTAGCTTCAAATACATACGAAACAATCGAGTTAGCTTCAAATTCATTCGAAACACATGATTAAGCTTCATATTGATGCTAGACACATGATATAGCTTCAAATTCATGCGAATCAAACGACTTATCTTAAAATTTATGCGAAACACATGATTTAGTTTCGAATTCATGCGAAACTCATGAATTAGTTCCAATACATGCGAGACATATGATATAGGTTCATATTCACGCGAAACAAACGATTTAGCTTCAAATGCATACGAAACAAACGCTTTAGCTTAAAATTCATGCGAAACGCATGATTTAGCTTCAAATCTATGCGTAATACATGATTTATCTTCAAATGCATTCGAAACAAACAATTTAGCTTAAAATTCATGCGTAACACATGATTTAGCTTCGAAATCGAGCGAAACACATATTCAGCTTCAAATTTATGCGTAATACATGCTTTATCTTCAAATGCATACGAAACAAACGATTTAGCCTCAAATTGCTGCGAAACACATGAAATAGCATCAAGTTCATGCGAGACACATGAATTAGCTTTAAATTCATGCGAAACACATTATTTAGCTTCAAATCTATGCGAAATACATGATTTTGCTTCAAATTCATTCGAAACACGTGATTTGGCTCCAAATTCATGCGTAACACGTGACTGAGATTCAAATTCATGCGAAACACGTGATTAAGCTTCGAATTCATGCGAAACACATGATTTAGCTTCAAATTCAAGCGCAACAAACGGTTTAGCTTAAAATTCATACGTAAAACATGATTTAGCTTCGAATTCATGCGAGACACGTGAGTTAGATTCAAATGCATACGAAACACATGATTTTGCTTCAAATTCATGCGAGATACAAGATTTAGCTTCGAATTCATGCGAAACACATGAATTAGTTTCAAATACATACGAAATATATGTTTTAGCTTCAAATGCATACGAAGCACATGATTTAGCATCGAATTCATGCGACACACATGAATTAGCTTTAAATTCATGCGAAACACATTATTTAGCTTCAAATCTATGCGAAATACATGATTTTGCTTCAAATGCATACGAAACACATGATTTTGCTTCAAATTCATGCGAAACACATGATTAAGCTTCGAATTCATGCGAAACAAATGATTTAGCATCAAATGCATACGAATCAAACAAGTTAGCTTCAAATTCATTCAAAACACATGAATTAGCTTCACATCAATGCGAAATACATGATTTAGCTTCAAATGCATACGAAACAATCGAGTTAGCTTCAAACTCATTCGAAACGAATGATTAAGTTTCATATTGATGCTAGACACATGATATAGCTTCAAATTCATGCGAATCAAACGATTTATCTTAACATTCATGCGAAACACATGATTTAGTTTCGAATTCATGCGAAACTCATGAATTAGTTCCAATTCATGCGAGACATATGATATAGGTTCATATTCACGCGAAATAAACGATTTAGCTTGAAATGCATACGAAACAAACGCTTTAGCTTAAAATTCATGCGAAACGCATGATTTAGCTTCGAATTCATGCGATATGCATTATTTAGCTTCAAATCTATGCGAAAAACATGTTTTTGCTTCAAATGCATACGAAACACACGATTTTGCTTCAAATTCATGCGAGACACATGATTTAGCATCGAATTCATGCTAAACACATTATTTAGCTTAAAATCTATGCGAAATACTTAATGTACCTTCAACTGCATACGAAACAAACGATTTGGCTTCAAATTCATTCGAAACACGTGATTTAGCTCCAAATTCATGCGTAACACGTGACTGAGATTCAAATTCATGCGAAACACGTGATTAAGCTTCGAATTCATGCGAAACACATGATTTAGTTTCAAATTCAAGCGAAACAAACGGTTTAGCTTAAAATTCATGCGTAAAACATGATTTAGCTTCGAATTCATGCGAGACACGTGATTTAGATTCAAATGCATACGAAACACATGATTTTGCTTCAAATTCATGCGAGACACAAGATTTAGCTTCGAATTCATGCGACACACATGAATTAGTATCAAATACATGCGAAATATATGTATTAGCTTCAAATGCATACGAAGCACATGATTTAGCTTCGAATTCATGCGACACACATGAATTAGCTTTAAATTCATGCGATACACATTATTTAGCTTCAAATCTATGCGAAATACATGATTTTGCTTCAAATGCATACGAAACACATGATTTTGCTTCAAATTCATGCGAGACACAAGATTTAGTTTCAAATGCATACGATACGAACGATTTAGCTTCAAATTCATGCGTTACTCGTGACTGATCTACAAATTCGTGCGACACACATGATTCTGCTTCAAATGCATACGAAACAAACGAGTCAGCTTCAAATTGATTCGAAACAAATGAATTAGCATCAAATTCATGCGAGACACATGCTATAGCTTCATATTCATGCGAAATAAACGATTTAGTTTAAAGTTGATGCGAAACACATGATTCAGCTTCGAATTCATGCGAAACACAATATTTAGCTTCACATCTATGCGAAATACGTGATTTTGCTTCAAATGCATACGAAACAAATGATTTTGCTTCAAATGCATACGAAACACATGATTTTGCTTCAAATGCATACGAAACACATGATTTTGCTTCAAATTCATGCGAAACACATGATTAAGCTTCGAATTCATGGGAAACAAATGATTTAGCATCAAATGCATACGAATCAAACAAGTTAGCTTCAAATTCATTCGAAACACATGAATTAGCTTCACATCAATGCGAAATACATGATTTAGCTTCAAATGCATACGAAACAATCGAGTTAGCTTCAAATTCATTCGACACAAATGATTAAGCTTCATATTGATGCTAGACACATGATATAGCTTCAAATTCATGCGAACCAAACGATTTAAATTAAAATTTATGCGAAACACATGATTTAGTTTCGAATTCATGCGAAACACATGAATTAGTTCCAATTCATGCGAGACATATGATATTAGTTCATATTCACGCGACATAAACGATTTAGCTTCAAATGCATACGAAACAAACGCTTTAGCTTAAAAATCATGCGAAACACATGATTTAGATTCGAATTCATGCGATACGCATTATTTAGTTTCAAATCTATGCGAAAAACATGATTTTGCTTCAAATGCATACGAAACACATGATTTTGATTCAAATTCATGCGAGACACATGATTTAGCATCGAATTCATGCTAAACACATTATTTAGCTTAAAATCTATGCGAAATACATGATGTACCTTCAACTGCATACGAAACAAACGATTTGGCTTCAAATTCATTCGAAACACGTGATTTAGCTTCAAATTCATGCGTATCACGTGACTGAGATTCAAATTCATGCGAACCACGTGATTAAGCTTCGAATTCATGCGAAACACATGATTTAGCTTCAAATTCAAGCGAAACAACGGTTTAGCTTAAAATTCATGCGAAAAACATGATTTAGATTCGAATTCATGCGAGACACGTGATTTAGATTCAAATGCATACGAAACACATGATTTTGCTTCAAATTCATGCGAGACACAAGATTTAGCTTCGAATTCATGCGAAACACATGAATTAGTTTCAAATACATGCGAAATATATGTTTTAGCTTCAAATGCATACGAAGCACATGATTTAGCTTCGAATACATGCGACACACATTAATTAGCTTTAAATTCATGCGTTACACATTATTTAGCTTCAAATCTATGCGAAATACATGATTTTGCTTCAAATGCATACGAAACAAATGATTTTGCTTCAAATGCATACGAAACACATGATTTTGCTTCAAATTCATGCGAGGCCCATGATTTAGCATCGAAATCATG